>NW_004949111.1:188698-191880 GCF_000317375.1 Microtus ochrogaster
TTTTTTTTGGGGGGGTGAGATAGACAGAGATTTACTGCTTAGTATCAAATAAACAAGGCAAGAAAGAATTTCTGCATCATTTGAGATGCTCATTGAGTATCAACAGTATGTTATACACTCCAATAACATACAATAAAGAATTCAGGAGATATTACTGCTTCGTAGACATAGAGCCTAGTGAGAAGGGTGTGGTGACATAAAAAGAATGAGCCAGATCTCCTTCAGGACTCAGACCTGGTTATGTAAAAACTAACTTTGAGTTAAGAAGAATGGGACGTCCTGAAAAAGGAAATTCACACTCAATGGAAATCAGGAGAACAAAGCCCCAGAGAAAGATGAATCCTGAGAGTGTCCGTTGCATGCCAGAACTGGTATCTTCATGCTGCCTGCCTCACCAAAACACCTCACATGTATAAGGTGATGCACAACTGCATGTGAGTCTTTTCGGAAGCTCATGAGAAAGCTGTCCTCACTTCATGGCTCTGAAACACCAAGGGGAGAATATACTGAAGAGAAGCATTTGAACCTAGGGACTTAACTCATCATACTTAGCTGTGACTGTGACCCTACTAACACTTAGGTCTGAATGGAGAGAGGACCATGCCAGGGAATTTTTCAAACTGAATCTTGGCTTTGGGATAGTCTAGGAACCCAAGGCAGAGAATTAAATGTCTAAGAGGGCTCCAGACACAAATTAGGGAGAGTCAAATAAAGAGTTTGCTATTTTCTTTCTTTTTTTTTCACAAGAGATAATGACCTTTGAGGGCTGAAGACTCAAAGCAACTCAGGGATCTTGGGACTTCATGTACTTGGTGTAATAGTAACCATAGCCAACACTTATTGAAGATTTAGTTTTGTGCCAAGGACTACTAAAAACATTCTTTTCATAGATAAAAGAATGGTATGTTCTCATTATTCTTCTCTCCTGAAAGGTCTTTGCCATTTTTTTCTGCTATGTCATTGTCTTAGTTTGGGTTTCTATTGCTATAAAAATATACCTTGAACACAGCAGCTTTTAGAAAGGTAAGTATTTAATTGGGGGTGACATGGCAGTGTGCAGATAGTTATGGAGCTTGGGGAGGAGATGAGAGTTCTACATCTTGATCCACCGGCCACAGACAGCTTTTTATGAAATTCTGAGCCCTGCAACATGCTTCCAATCAACAATTGATCAATCTCAGCGTTGCCTTGTGCTAGAGGATCCGGCAGACCTGTATGGGACCGGATGTGTGTTATGTACATTGGACAAAGCCTGTTTCTCATTATGTCTTGTACCTGGATAAACAATGAAGCCAACTCTATGTCATCTGGTATAATTTCAGTGGTTTCAATAAACAAGAAAACTCTTTCTGTGATATTATTGTGATAGTTCTTCTAGAAAGGGCTATAAAATCGTTTCTCTGGTAATTAAAAAACAAACTTGTTCACTTAAAATCTGAAGTAATTTCACATTTAAAAAAATTTATGATTAAATATTTATTCATAAAATCGTATTATCTAAAAATCTGATTTGAAATCATACCTAAACCTTTTTTCTATATAACGTTTCATAATAGAAAAAAAATAATAAATTTTATCTTGAATATACGTAGCCATGTGTTTAGCTACCTATAATATCAAACTAACATTATTTGAAGCATCATTTTTGTAGGTATCATATATAGTCTTTAAGACTGTTACAGTTTTAAGCTAGTCTCTTAAAGTCTTCTGATACCTACAAGTGGCAGGTGGTTTTTTTTTTCAAGTTTATCATTCAAAGGTATTCTCTTTGTCTTGTCTGTGGACAGTGAATGTGTGCAGGGAAAATAGCCACCAATCTATAACAAAAACATTCTCATGTGTGTTTATCTTTGAGTCAGTACCTTATAATATTAGTATTTCACAAGTACCTCACACTCAAACATGATTATGTCTAAAAAATGTGAAATAATTCACTATCATAATTTCGTGTTTTCTACAAGCACAAAACTCATGTGTTTTTCTGACTTACTTCTTTTCTTTATATAGTATAATTTGTCCATTTATGTGAATGAAAAATATATTATTTCAAGTACTGCAGATAGTTAATATAGATACAAAGGTCTTCATCATTTCTCAGCTATTCCCTTAGTATGCTGATTAGCAGGTGTTTGGGTTTTTTTGAAATGATAGTTCCCATAGTTTCTGGACATACAGTAGAAATTAAAAATATCTAGCTGTCTTCGATGAATATACTTTTCATAGAAAAGTCCTTAGTAACTGAGTCTTTTGTAGAGAGAGCCCACACTTTGGGGGCGGGACGGCCTTCTTCCTGTCTATAAATTGGGGTGCACAAACGCTGGTATCCCCTTCTTCCTGGCTCTTATTTCTGGGCATCGCGGGAACTTCGGTTGCGTGAGTGTTCCATTTATATTAAAGTTGCTTTTATATTACATCAATTGGCCTGTATTAATTTGATCCACATTCACTTGGCGCACCAACGTTGTGGCCCTGTACCCGCACAAGGACCCGGGCGCTGGCCACAGCCGCCCCGCGGGTCCCGTTTCAGCCAGCGCTGCAAGGGGGAACCTAGTGCAGCTTTGCGAGTGAGATTGGTCGCCGGAGGACAGCTTTCCACACCGACTCTGCTCACGACTCCCTGTGCGCGCTCCCCGGCCCAGCGCGCTCCGGCGTCCGGTATCGGGCAGCTCATTAGCCTAGTGTAGTCTTTGCGAGCGAGATTGGTAGCCTGAGGGAAGCTTTATGCACCTGACTCTGCTCGCGACTCCCTGTGAGCGCTCCCCGGCCCAGCGCGCTCCGGCATCCGGTATCGGGCAGCTCATTAGCCCGTCAAACCCTCACCCTATCCCGAGTGCGAGCGGGGACACTCTCTCGCTGCTAGTGTTCCAGGGTTTAGATTGCGCTTCCGGGTGCGCTTGCCTGCGCGCCCCTGCCCGTCCCGGCAGAGCCTGCTGCTACCGCTGCCGCTGCCTCTCTAGCCGCCATGTGTGTGTGAACCACCACAGCAGCAGACTTGGTCTGATCCAAAATAACCTCTTCACACACATTATAAATCCTCAGACAGAACGATAAATTTCCGTTTTGAGTTGTTTCAGACCTGCCCTCCACGTGGACTCAAGTGGACTCTTCAGCCACCTCTGGCAGAAACCAGTCATTACAGGTAAATTTTCTTCCATATTAAAAAAAAAAAGATGTCTGAGAAT
>NW_004949111.1:192138-228268 GCF_000317375.1 Microtus ochrogaster
GAAGCTTCTCAGTTTCAGAAGGTCCCATTTATTCAATGTTGCTCTTATTGTCTGTGCTACTGGGGTTATACATAGGAAGTGGTCTCCTGTGCCCATGTGTTGCAAACTACTTCCCACTTTCTCTTCTATGAGATTCAGTGTGGTCAGATTAATATTGAGGTCTTTAATCCATTTGGACTTGAGTTTTGTTCATGGTGATAGATATGGATCTATTTTCATTCTTTTACAGATTGACATCCAGTTATGCCAGCACCATTTGTTAACAGTGTTTTCTTTCTTGCATTGTATAATTTTAGCTCCTTTGTGGAAAATCAGGTGTTCATAGGTTTGTCGATTAATACCTGGGTCCTCGATTCGATGCCATTGGTCAACTACTCTGTTTTTGTGCCAATACCAAGCTGTTTTCATTACTGAAGCTCTGTAAAAGAGTTGGAAGTCAGGCATGGTAATGCCTCTGGAGGTACTTTTATTTCATAGGATTGTTTTGGCTATCCTGGGTTTTTTGTTTTTCCATATAAAGTTGATTATTGTTCTCTCAAGGTCTGTGAAGAATTTTGATAGGATTTTGATGGGGATTGCATTGATTCTATTGGTAGAATTGCCATTTTTTCTTTGTTGATCCTCCCATCTAAGAGCATGGGAGATCCTTCCATTTTCTGGTATCCTCTTCAATTTCTTTCTTCAAAGACTTAAAGTTCTTGTCAAATAGATCTTTCACTTCCTTAGATAGAGTTACCCCAAGATACTTTATGCTATTTGTGGCTATCATGAAAGGTGATGTTTCTCTGATTTTCCTCTATGCTTCTTTGTTTTTTGTGTATATGAGGACAACTGATTTTTTGGAGTTGATCTTGTATCCTGCCACATTACTAAAGGTGTTTAGCAGCTGTAGGAGTCCTTTGGTAGAGTTTTTGGGGTAGCTTATGCACACTATCATATCATCTGCAAATAACAAAAGTTTGACTTCTTCCTTTCCAATTTGAATCCCCTTGATCTCCTTATGTTGTCTTATTGCTATTACTAGAAATTCCAGCACTATATTGAAGAGGTATGGAGAGAGTAGAAAGGCTTGTCTTGTTCCTGATTTTAGTGGAATGACTTTGAGATTCTTTCCATTCAATTTGATGTTAGCTGTTGGCTTGCTGTATATAGCTTTTATTATATTTAGGTATAAACCTTGTATCCCTAACCTCTCCAAAACCTTTATTATAAAGGGGTGTTAAATTTTGTTAAATGCTTTTTCAGCATCTAATTAAATTATTATGTTTTTTTTCCTTTCAGTTTATTTATATGATGGATTACATGGATGAATTTCATTATGTTGACCCAGCCCTGCATCCCTGGGATGAAACCTACTTGATCATAATGTATAATATTTTGAATGTGTTCTTGGATTTGGTTTGCCAGTATTTTATAGAGAATTTTTGCATCGATGTTCATGAGTGAGATTGGTCTGTACTTCTCTTTCTTGGTTGAGTCTTTGTGTGGTTTTTGGTATCAGAGTAACTGTGGCTTCATAAAAGGAGTTTGGCAATGACTCTTCTCTTTCTATTTTGTGAAACACATTAAAGAATATAGGTATTAGCTCTTCTTGGAAGTTCTGGTAGAATTCTACTTTGAAGCCATCTGATCCTGGCCTTTTTTTTGGTAGGGAGGTTTTTGATTATAGCTTCTTAGTAATATCTTTATCTGGTTTGGGTATCAGGGTAATTATAACCTTATAAAAGGAGTTTGGCAATGTTCCTTCTGGTGCTATTGTATAGAACAATTTCAGGAGCATTTGTACTAGTTCTTCTTTGAAATTCTTGTAGAATCTACACTGAAACCATCTAGCTCTGTGCTTTGTTTTGGTTGGGAGACTTTTGATGATTGTTTCTATTTGTTTAGCTGTTATAGGTCTACTTAATTTGCTTTTATGGTCTTGATATAATTTTGTTAAGTGATATTTATCCAAAAATTGTCCATTTCATTTAAGTTTTCCAAATTAGTGATGTATAGGTCTTTAAAATATAATTTCAAAATGATTCTCTGCATATACTCCAAGTCTGTATTTATATCTCCCTTTTCATTTCTGATTTTGTAAATTTGAATATTCTCTCTCTGCCTCTTGGTTAGTTTGGATAAAGTCTTATCTATTTTGTTGATTTTCTCAAAGAACCAACTCTTTGTCTCATTGATTTTTGTATTGTTTTCTTTGTTTTTATTTGGTTGACTTCAGCTCTCACTTTGATTATTTCCTGCCATCTAGTCCTATAGAGTAAGTTTGCTTCTTTTGTTTCTAGAGTTTTTAGGTGCTCTGTTAATACACTTATGTGTGATTTTTCCAGCATCTATATATATAGGCATTTAGTGCTATAAATTTTACTATTAGCACTGCTTTCATTGTCTCCCATAAATTTGGTTATGTTGTATTGTTATTTTCATTGAATTTCAGGAAGTCTTTCATTTCTTCCTTTATTTCTGTTTTACCCACTGATAATTCAAGTGAGAACTCTTTAATTTCCATGTGTTTTGGGGCTTTCTGAAATTAGAGTTGCTGTTGAATTCTAATTTTAAGCCATAGTGTTCCCATAAAATACATGACGTTGTTCTAAATTTTCTCTATATCTTTGGAGATTTGCTGTGTTACCTAGTATTTGTTCAATTTTTGAGAATGTTCCATGAGGTTCTGAGAAGAATGTATACTCTTTTATGTTTGGATGGAATGTTCTATAGATGTGTGGTGATTCCATTTGATTCATAACATCTGTTCGTCCCCATATTTCTCTGTCAAGTTTCTGTCTGACAGACCTGTCCAATGGTGTGAGTGGACGTTTGAAGTCTCCCACTATTAGTGTGTGGAGTTTGATGTATGATTTAAGCTTTAGAAGGTTTTATTTTATATATGAGGGTGTTCTTTTGGGGCACAAATGCTCAATATTGAGATTTCTTTTTAATGGATTTTTCCTGTGACTAATATGAAATGTACTTCTTTGTCTCTTTTGATTGATTTTAGTTTGAAGTCTATTTTGTTAGATATTAGGCGAGCTCCACCAGCTTGTATCTTAGGTCCATTTGATTGCAAAATTTTTCACCAACCTTTTACACTGAGGCAATGTCTGTCTTTGAAGTTGAGGTATGTTTCTTGTATGCAGCAGAAGGATGGAATCTGTTTTTGTATGAAATCTTTTATCCTGTGTCTTTGTATAGACATGTTGAGTCGATTTAATATTAAGGGATAATATTGACCAGAGATTGCTAGCTCTTGCTATTTTAGTTTTTGTTATTGGTGATACTATTGTGTGTGGTTTTTCCCTTCTTTGGGATTTTCTGCTGTGAGATCATCTATTGTCTGTGTTTTTGTAAGTATAGCTAACTAACTGTAGGTATGGATTGGAGTCTCTATTTCAGTTTTCAAGTCTTGAATTATTTCTTTCATCTGTCTGACTGCTTTTTCTTGGTTTTCTTTAAGGGATTTACTGATTTCTTCCAAATTTTTATTTGTCTTTTCCTCCATTTCATTGAGGAAATGTTTCATTTTCTCTTTAAGGGCCTCAAACATTCTCCAAATTTATTTTAGGTCATTTTTTTTTCTGCTTCATTTGTTCAAGTCTTGCTGTTGTAGAGCCACTAGTTTTGGGTAGTGTCATGTTGCTCTTTGTGGTGTTGAGTGTGTTCTTACCTTGTCTAACCATGTTTTTCTCTGATTTAAATATTTGGGGCTGTGTCTCCTGTGATCAGTCTTTCAGGTGCCAGTGGATCCACATCTCAGATGGTTACTTCTCGTGGTGTAGTCAGGGTTATGTTTCCAGTTATCCCAGAGGTTACCCAGTGTTCTTAGATGTTACTAAGCAATCCTGGTAGTTACTCTGTTATGTCATTCGACCCTGTTCCCACAGAGGTTGCTTGTTTGTAGCTTTTCCCATTGATGTTGTGCCTTGGTCCTGCTCCGACAGAGGATGCTGGTTTAGGCCTACTTCAGAGGAGGTGGCTGTCTCAGGCTTGCTCCTTTAGAGTTCCCTTACTCATGCCTGGGTGACTCCTTTGTTCTTGCTACTGTGGATGTAGTTTACTCCAGCATGGTCTGGCTTAGGTCACCGGTTTAGGTCCTCTCTGTTGGATGAGGTTGGCTCAATCCTGCACCTGTGGAGGTCACTGCCTTGGGCCTGGTCCAGCAGATGTTGCTGGCTCAAGCTACAATCTGTGGATATCGCTGCCTTGACCCAGTTCCAGCTGAGGTCACTGAACCAGGCCACAAATATCCATGGCTTAGGTCTGCTCCTGTGGAGGTCTCTTGCTTTGACCTGGCTTTGCAGAGAACTCTGACTCAGGTCTGCTCCCTTGGAGTTCCCTGACTCACTCCCTGTCCCTTGTAGTTCTTTGGCTCAGCCCTGCTCCTTCAGTGGTAGCTTCTTTGTACTTGCTTCTGTGGAGGTGACTGCCTCCAGCATGCTCTGGCTGATGTTGCTGACTCAGACCTGCCCCTGTGGAGGTCATTGCCTTGGGCCTCCTCCAACAAATGTTGCTGGCTCAAGCCTGCTCCAATTGATGTCACTGACTCAAGGCTGCTCCTGTAGAGCTTGTGGCCTTCAGCCTGTTCTGGCTGAGATTGCTTGTTCAGGCCTGTTTCCACAGATGTCTTTGGCTTGGACTTGTTCCCTTGGTGTTTGCTGCCTTGTACCCACTCCTGTGGAGGTCACTGCCTTGGGCCTGCTCTGGTGCATGTTGCTGGCTCAAGCCTCTTTTCCCAACCATCTTCTTTTATGACAGTTAACCACAGAATGTGTTTGTTTCTTGTAACTAGTAATTTTTTTAAAAATTAGTTTTTAATTGTTTAATTGCATAATTTGACCATTAGGTAAATGAATTAAAATGGGCATATATTTTAATCAAGATTTTTGAGAGACATTGATGAAATAAAGTAATGAAAAACAAATGACCATAGCAAGTTTCAAGGTCATGTATAACTATAAATGGTACAAACACAATGAAAACTTCTAAGTACCATAAAATCACTGTAAATTAAAAGCAGAAAGAAACTCAAAGTGGTAAAAAATAGTGATGGCTATCACAATCCAATCCCCATGTTAAACAGAAAAAAAAAAATGGTTACCCCTCTTAGAACATATGGGTGAGTTAAATCTACTCAATTTTACATTTTTATTTCCATCTTTTCAATATCTTATTAGATGGCTTTATGGTAAATAAAAGTAGCTGTGTCATTATTCTTTCCATTCTTCAGAGCTAACAAATTTTCAAATGTGCTAACTTGACTCAAGCATTATCTATTATTGTTGGTTCATGGGACAAAAATAGTCAGCAGTGTTAACTATATGGGAACTCTGAGATCTAGAATATTGTATAGCCTGGCAAGATATGCCCATTGATGGTGGTAGGAAATTCATGGGAGTAACTGTCCACTTTTTGATTGGATTTAAGAGTTCCTTAACAAAATGAAACCTGTGACAAATTATCAGGTACAAGAGCAAGTAATAAGCAGCTCACAGATTCTAGGGAAGAACCTACTGCTATTATGCTTCCTACTGGACATAGTATTAAATTTATTCATAAAGTCTTATCATTTTATCTAAAGATTGATGCATATTTCAATGCTCATCAGAGAAACTTCTATATGCAGTAGGTTGCAATTAACACAGACGCCTACAACCAACCAAGATGTCGAGTAAGAGACTACAGAACACTTAGCTCAAAATAGGACATCTGCATTACAACCCTGTCCATCCAAGCCTAAAGTAAAAAATCATTATAGAAATGGAACAGAGGAAGAAAATGTAAGGGCCAGAGTCATGGAGAGATAAGTTAGACATAAAGTTGAGAAGGCTTTTGACACCTCAAAACCCAGCCTCTAGTGACAGACTTCTAACATGTTCATGCCTTCTCTAACAAATCCACACTTCTCATCCAATCAAATTGACAAAAAGCCAATATTGACAATTGACAGCTGTTTGGAGTCAGATTTTTTTTTTGAAAAATAAGTATAGCACAAGGAAAATGTACCATGCTCTTGTGTAACCTCACACATTCACGAGTATATGCATAACAGAAAAGTGACTAGCAGCTTATGAAAACAAACAAGAAAGGATGCAATGCTGCATGACCTAGGAAAGGAGAATAGAAATGGATTTCAGAGAAGCTGTGGAGGCAACAAATATGATAAAAACTCATAATAAAAATTGTCAAAAAAAATCTAAGTAATCAACAGGTAAAAGAGGCACTATGACTGCCTTTGAGCACACATTTCAACTTTTTACTATCTACACCCTGACATTATGCCACATCAGATTTTGTACTTTCTAATGCTCCATAATTGGAAAAGATGATTCCTTTAGGTAATTTTTCTGCATATATATATAGAAAAAAAGGTAGTTTAGCCAGTATTCATTCCTCTTTGCCTTCCTATCCTTTCTGCCATATGATGAAACTGTATACCCCAATTGTAGGATTTAATAACAATGTAACCCTTGTATAAAAATGAATAAAAATGAAGCCCATGTGTACATAGATAGTGTTGCTATTTGATTGGATGAGAAGTGTGGATTTGTTAGAGAAGGCATGAACATGTTAGAAGTCTGTCACTAGAGGCTGGGTTTTGATGTGTCAAAAGCCTAAACCAGGTCCAATGACTCTTTTCGTGCTGCCTGCAGATCTGGATGTAGATCTCTAAGCAACTTCTCTAACGCCATGTTTGTTTGAGCGTTGCCATGTTTCCCACCAAGACAAAATTGACTTAATTCTGAAATTGTAAGCCAGACCTAATTAAATGTTTTCTTTTATAAGAGTCTGGAGGCTGAAAAATGCAAGCCCATTTCCACCTACGTTGACAATCAGAGTTTGGAGATTGTCAAGCATCGTTGTGCACCCTAACTCAAGATGTTATTGCTTGGTTCTTTTTGAAATTAGGATAGTTCCATGCCATCCTGACGTACTTCTGCTCGTATTTTCTTAACTATGAGGTCACTTGGGGAAGGGGCAGTCTTCAGGATAAGTAATCTTGAGCAGCTTTACTATCTAGACAACAGAATGCTAATGATTTGACATCTCAGAGTGATAAAAGATTGACTGTTTGGGTTATCTTTTGTATCATGTTAATAAAGACTTTTGTTACCTTCTCCCCTGTTTACATTGGGTATAAAAGCTGTGGAAAAATAAATGGGCGATTTTTAGGATTTCAGCCAATGGAATGCCCTCCCAATAATTTCTATGGTTCTGTCCTGTTATTTTGATACATTTTCATATTCTTTACTTATAGTTCTAAAATCCCCACACCCGTACTCTGGTAATATGTGTTTTTGTTGAGGCTGGCCCTCGACATTAAGAGTTGTTATGATCATGCTGTCTTTTTACAGAAATGGAACATTGAATAAGACTAAAACAGAATAGCTCCCATTCCCAAGCCCATTGATGTCTTGGTCTTTCCTGTTCATACTTCAGAACAGTGAAAAAACAAACCTCCATTGTTGATACATGGAAAATATTTTGTTTTAGAAGAGCAAGGTAAGAGTAGGGATAACATAAACTGAATAGATTAAGGCAGAGTCCCTCAATATTCAATTTGAATTGGAAATGGTAACTCAAACTTATTCAAATGATACCCCAGTACCAACTCATGGATTCTGAATTACCAAGGGAAACATGTTAATGCAGGAGAAATCAGACACTCACTCATTACCTTAACAATATTATGATATTTACATAACTAAAAGGCAATGTATGTGGTTCTGGTAAGAATATACTAAGAATATATGACTATAATACCCTTGCTTAAAATAACTGAATAATATCTGAGTCTTCTTCCAAGGCCTCCCCATGTGTATGTGTGTTTGTGTCTTTGTGTGTGTGTTTGTTGTTTTGTACCAGTGAGTGTGGGTAAATATGTGGCATAGTGTACATAATAAGTCAGAGGGAAACTGTGCCTGTCAGTCATCACCTTCACCTTGGTTGAGACAAGATCTCTTTTTGTTTTATAGCTAAACACACCAAGCTTGTTGACTTGTGAGATTCCAAAGATCCTACTGTCTCCACCTGTCTATCTATTGGAGTTCTGGGATAACAGGTATACATTACCATGGCTGGTTTTACATCATTTCTTAAGATCTGAATTCTATTATATATTTTTTTAATTAAAAGTATTTTATTTACTGAGACATCTCCTCATCCCCTAGGATTTTTTTTTAATTTTTTTGTGTTGATGAGATATTTGGGATAGAGAAACAATTTAAATATTAGCCTTCCAAAATTATCTCATGAGCTTGCATTCCTAGGAATCCATTTAGAAAACAAAAATGATAGTGAAAATAAGTTATAAGCTTTTATCAGAAAATATTTTACATGAAAGTTGATTTATAAATATCACAATTGGTCTTAAGGATATTACATAAAGAAGAAGACATTTTATAGGGCTTGATGATTTACCAAAACACAAATGATGAAGAAGTTTTCCAAATTGCCTGGGTGAAATATGGTTCATATCTAGGAGAAAATAATTCTGTTTGTTTAAAGATAAATGATAGTAGTTACCTGATTTTCTGAACTTGTGAGGCCTATGCTATACACATATTTCATAGGAAGGTCTACAGCAACATGCTCGCCTAGTATGAGGAAGGTCATGAAGTCACTGAGGAAATACATACCTTTAATTATGAGCTGAATATGCTACTGTGTGTGTATGATTATGTATCTTTTACAAGGTATCTACTTAAAACCACAAAAATAGTATCTTCTATGACATTAATGTTCTTTGAAAATTGTCACTGTAAATTGACATATCATAATTATTTAGATTTATGAGTCTTGAAGTGATATTACAGAATATGCATACGGCATGTAATAATTAAATCCAGCTAGTACATTTAGTATTTCAAATAATATTTTTTTTTGCTGAAAAAAACAAAACACTACACACCTGAAAACAAAGAAAACACCTTTCTTCTGCAATTATGTATGTTCTGTTTGTAGAACTTAACTTCATATTCACTGGAAAAGGGAAATGCTAATGGTATAGTCTATTATCTTAGATCAGACATGCTTGTCCCTTAATTTGCACTAGAGACTACTGTCTATATGCCAAAATTCACTAATGGTTAATTATTTAATATAATCTGGCATGCTTGGAATGCAACCTGTCTTCAATCTCCTGTATAATTTTAATCATGTTTAGATTACTTATATTTCCTAAAACACTCTAACTGTGCTATAATTTTCATTATGCTATATTTAGGAAATAATAGCATAAATTATAAATGTGTTACTTAAAAATGCAGTGTCTAATAAGTGTTTGTGATCCATGATTGATCTAATGACAGAGTCAATCCATGCGCAAGGAAGGCTAATTTTTCTGAAGTTGAATTTTAATGAGTATCAATATATGCCCAGCATCAATTAAATGAATTTACAATAGAATCCCTACAATTAAGGTGAGAGAATATAACAGAAGATAAGGCAGAAAGATATTCAAAGTCAGAGGACCTGGACAGGACCATTGCTATGAGATAGCATCTTTTGTATGATTAAGAAGCTGCACCCAGAAAATCTCAACATCATGTTTGTCTAAGCAAGATCTGAAAAATGATTGACATGTTAAGTGGGTAGGAGAATTTACACAAGCTTTTACCTTTCTAATAAGAGTTATAGGTAAATAATGGCTTTTGAGAGAAGAATCAGTTTTTCCTGGGGACAGTTTCACTGATGAGCTAGTCAGTTCTAAGAGGTCAGTCCTTAACATATATGAGTGATTAGCAAATGTTTTCAAGAGATTAAATGCATTAATTTATATTTGTATGTAGCAATTTTAACTAATCAATAAGAGGTCATGGTTTAAGAAGGAATAGGAGAGACATAGGTCGAATTAGAGGAAAGGGAGGGAAAATAATAATATAAATATAGTTCTCATGTATAATATTATCAATATTTTTTAATGATGGCATAGTATTCACAAGTGGAATGGTTTTTGAAATGGCAATTTCTGAAAAGGCCTTTTCCTCAAAAATAATATCCACAAAACTAGTTCTCTAAGGACAACTCTAAAATATATATCAGAATCCATCCGAAGGTAGTACTCTGAAAATTTATAATAAGAAATCAGGAAAAAAATGAACATTGACTAACTCAATTATATTACTGGAAAGTTCCTTTGCTTCCTAAACAAATCCAAGATGTCCTATTTGAAAACATTTTTAACTATAGTTATATTTATTGGGAGAGGCATGAGGCAAGAATATGCTACAGTGTTAGGTCAAAGCATAACTTGTGGGAGCCATGTTTTTTTTTTCCTACCAAGTGGTTGCTAAAGATCAAATTTCTGTCTTCAGCCTCGGTGGCAGGCTGCTCACCTACTGAGAACTTTCACCTGCCATGATCCAAGAGTTTTTGTAGTTGGATCTCCATACATTCCCTGATTATTTGGTTTTTGTTACATTCCATTTCTTGAAATGACACCAAAACATTTCCATTAAATTCCTTTCCATTTGCAACTACAGATAAAACCAACTTCTAGATATTTGTCACCACAAATAATATATATATATATATTTTTTTTTCTGAGTAAAATTATATTCATAGCATGCAGCATGGTAGGAAGATATTTCTATGCTTTCCCTTTCATCAAATAATGATTTTCAAAGTCGTTCATTTGTCTCTTTTTGCATTAGGCTACAAAATATTGTTTGTGTTCTTCTTCAATGTTTAACCATTATTGAAGGCCAGTAAATTATAACACTTATAAACGAAGGTAAGTTATTGCCCAGGTATGAGAAAAATATTTGCACATAGAAGAAATATCTTTCATATAAAGTGCAAAAACAGACATTGGTTATGCACTTGCTAATTATTTTTCTGCTACAGACATCAGCTTCAGTTTTATCTTTAGTGATAACATATGTCTCTATTTACATTTTGATGTTCTCCCATTTGTGCATATAGGTGAGATTGAAAAGACTAATGTTGGGCCTCTTTTGTACACAGTGTACATACAAAAATGATGTGTTGGATTCATATCTATGGATATTTATACTTATATCTCTATGCAAAATTTTTGCTTCATCAGAAACCATTTCAAAGAAAAAAACATTATATTCCTTACAATCACAATTCACATGATTCAGTAGTTAATTTATTTCCCAGCTGAATGATGTCCTACCTTGCTGCTCAGGAATATTTTATAGCTGTATGATTTTTAAAAGGAAAAGAAGAAGAAACAACATGAAAACAACTTTATATTTACGATTCCTGGGTACAAATCTCAACTTTATTGTGTTCTGTATGAACTCAGCAAGTTCACAACGACTTTGCCTTTGCTCTCTGACATGTGGTTTAACTATACATGGAAAACTCCTAACTTGTTTGTAGGCGTTATCTTTCTAACTTTTGTTCCAAACACAGTATAACTGAGAATTATAAGAAACCAGGAATGGTGTTTAAAGCAAGAGTGATTTATATAGAGTTGGGCACAATTTCCTCTTTAAGATAGGTTTACCATGATCTACCAAAAGCTGTTTTTAAAATCCTTTCTATAGTTTTGATATATACCCTTCCCTCCTGACTCCTAACAACCTTGGAATAAACCAATAATAATAACACACAAATAGTAGCTCTTTTTTTAAAAAATTAAATATTTTTACCTGTTTTAGTCATTTAATTTTCTTTAAAACTTTATAAAGCAGTTATTGTTTGATTATTTTAATATTACATGTAGCAAATGTAAGACTCAGAGAAGGAAATGGTGCATAGGAATATAGTTTACAAAATTCAAAGCCTAAATTATCATGCAGAAAATAAGGACTTGAAGGCCATACTAAAAATCAGTTTATTAAAATAAGCAATATTTTCTTAGACTTTATGATAGTCATAATATAAAGTTAACCATTTTCTACATGCATTCAGTAAGAACTAAACTTATATACCTTTGCAAATAAAAGTTTATAAGAGATATAAGAGACACATACTGTCAGTTCTAATATCAACTTGAGTTCAATACATACTAATGTGAAAATATTGAAATCCATACTCTTACATTTATATTTTGGAAATGCAAATGCAAACAGAACCTACCTTCTGCATTCCTCTGAATTGTGAATATATTGCTTTCCTATGTATAATTCAGTATTTGCATGCCTCTGTCATATATTTTGTTATTATTTAAATAATTTCATAGATTTAAAAATGGGATGTAAAAAAAAACTTGAGCAAATCTCTTTGGCAATAAGCATCATTGGCTTTTAATACCTGTCGTGGCCAAAAGTAGGCAAGCTTTTCCTCTATTATAAAAAAGGGTGCTCTCCGTGCTTGGCTTAGGTTTCCGGTGACATGGCTAAATGCACCAAGAAGGTCGGGATCATCGGGAAATATGGGACCCGCTATGGTGCCTCCCTTCGGAAAAGGTGAATAAAATTGAAATCGGCCACCACGCCAAGTACACGTGCTCCTTCTGTGGCAAGACCAAGATGAAGAGACGAGCCGTCGGCATCTGTGGTTCCTCCATGAAAACAGTGACTGGCGGGGCCTGGACCTGTAACAGGACTTCTGCCATCACAGTGAAGTCTGCCATCAGAATACTGAAAGAACTGAAAGACTAGTAAAAGTGCTACCATTTGCTACCGAAGCCTACTCAATAATGCACATAATATTAAAAATACAGAAGACACAAAGGGGAAAGATAGAAGTGAAACATGCACGTTTTTTTTTTTTTTTTAATTTTGGTTCTTATTATCTAGCTTGTATTTCTGTAATGAGAACATTACAGATAAATAAATGGGTTAATTTACAAGAAACAAAAAAGGGTAAGCATGCTAAGGTTTTCTCATACCTAATAAAGGAATTTGTCTTCAGCACTTCGTGGTAAAAAAAAAAAATACATAAAATGGATTTGTTCCTTAAGGGACTTCAGAATGGTTCAGGAGGCGACATTAGGTGGGGGAGCTGTGGGACACAGTCTGTTCATCATTTTTCAAAAAGGCATTTCACTTACACCTTCAGAAGTGTTAATGAGGCATTCACACTTTTTCCGAGTGAAAAAGCAATAGAAAACCGGTCTTTCAATCTGTTTCCAGACATGTTCAGCAGCTGCATATAAATGGGTCTTATATGATTTTCATATGGGAATAATACTAAAGGATGAAAGACAACATAAATATTAAAAATACAGAAGATACAAAGGGGGAAGATAGAAGTGAAAACATGCACTTTTTTTAAAAAATTTTGGTTTTATTATCTAGCCTCTATTTCTGTAATGAGAACATCATGGTAGCAAAAGTTCTTAAAGATGATCCCTTTGACAAAATATTTTTCTAGCATCCCTGCATGAAAATGAGTTCGTACAATGAAGAAAATAATTATAGAATAGGCTTTTGTGTCTCTTCTGTTGATGGAATTGTATTATTGATTAAGAAAATCAGTTTTATTTTTTTCACACAATATTTAGTAGCATGTATAAGGAGTATCAAAGACATTTTATCATCATTTGTGCCTACTCTCTGAATTTATTATACCTGTTTATGGTACCTATCATAACTCATGTTAACTGTTTCAATTGACTAAAAGACAAGCAGGATAGAACCAGATGTTAATTGGTATACTGTCTCACCCCAGGTCATTTTGAATCATTATTCTCAGACATTTTTAAAATCAGATATTTAGAATTTATTCAAGGTAATTAAGACAAATCTTCTGATATATTATAAAACTTTTACTTTGTTATATCTAATCCTTTACTTAATTTACTTCTATTAGCATATGGGACAATTTTTCAGAACATTTGTTTACAAGTTAAGAGACTCAGACAAGAAAATGTATGGCTTTCTGTGTCCTGAAAAAGAATAAGCAAGCTCATATTTGTCCAAATCTTTCAAATTTTCTTTCCTAATATTTATTACACAAATAACCCTAACCTAATCATGGATATTTCAGGAGAAACAACTGAATGACAGTATTGAGTAGAGAGCCCTTAGTCAAAGAGTTATGGCTCTCTATATCTGTCTCTAGAGGGGCTGCATGTTACATAGTCTAGTAATCAAATAATTTTTCTGACTCATATTTTTTTTAGAAAGCACTATGTTTACCTTTTCCTTTCTGGAAAATATGTAAATCTTACTTTTCAGTTTAAAAAATGAGTTTATGGATGTGGAAAGAACTGTTGAAAACTGCATTTTTATCTAGTCTCTTTTTAAAATTTATTTATTTATTAAAGATTTCTGTCTCTTTCCCACCACCACTTTCCATTTCCCCCAACCAATTCCCCCTCCCTTGTCAGCCCAAAGAGCAATCAGGGTTCCCTCCACTGTGGGTTAATATCATTTCCTTTCTAGTATTTTTCATAATCCAACTACTGTAATACCAATTAACATGTATTTTAAATTAATGCATCGATTTAAACTTGCACTAACTTCATGGAAATCTTATGGGAAAAAAGAACAATTAGCATTATTTAGGATTTATGTCTTGTGTTCTTCCATCCCAAGTATGTAATAGAACTAATGTAATATGGGTCAGGTCAGCTTTCTTTGTTTTGTTTTGTTTTTTTTTTGTTTTTGTTTTTGTTTTTTTTTGTTTTGGTTTTTCGAGACAGGGTTTCTCTGTGGTTTTGGAGCCTGTTCTGGAACTAGCTCTTGTAGACCAGGCTGGTCTCGAACTCACAAAGATCCGCCCGCCTCTGCCTCCGGAGTGCTGGGATTAAAGCCGTGCGCCACCACCGCCCGGCCAGGTCAGCTTTCTGATATATAGTGTCATCTTTATGTCACCGAATAAATGCTAAATATGCTTTGGAGAAAGATCAATTTTAAACACACACACACACACACACACACACCATTGGTGGAAGAACTGCAAAGGAATTTATTTTACACTACAATGAACACTTATTTTAAAGCCTTCTACTACAAAAAAAAATGTTTTGTCAACAAGTTGCTTACTCCTGACTTAAGGTTGAATTTATTTAACAGTCTCAGGTTTCATAGTGTAATCTAATATCATATAATATATTAATATCTGACCATGTTTTAAGTGAGAATAAGAACAGTTGTCATATCTTGATATTGTACCTTATGAGGAAGTTGTCACAGAGATTGCTCACACACATTCTTGTCTTATTTTCAGTTAAATTATTTCATCACTATGTACTAAGCTCACTTCATGCTAAATACCAGCCAGTCTTTCAATATGTAAACAGAAATAGATTTCATAAATAAACATAAACTTATGATTGGGGCTCTAAAGTTCTAAACTAATAAATTACCAAATGAAACAAGGATCCAGTAATCAAATATGCTTGGATACTTCCTGATATTAAAAAAATGAAAAAAAAGAATCTCCCAAATATAACAGAAAACAATTAAAAAATCCTGAATTAAATATTCACTAAATGTACAGCCAGAGTTTAATGAGGCTGTTGTTTCAGATTCTCACTTTGGTCAGGTACCTGAGGAAAATTGTTTCATTTAACCACCATTGTACTTGAAACTACAAATATCATCAAGTTTGAGCATTCAATAATAAATATAACCAACAATAATGATTTGATGAGGTAGCCCACAGAGCCATAGAAATCTTTACCAGCTATAATTATTACAGAATGTTAGTATCTACAATATACAATAAACTCAAAAAAAACCCCAAACACTAAGAAAACAATCCATTTAAAAAATGTACTAAAGAACTGAACACTGAACTCTCAGAAGAAGGAATACAGATAAGTAGGAAATACTGAAATGACATTCGATATCCTTAGATGAATTAAAACCACAGTAGGAAGAGTGACCCTTATTAAGAATACCAGTAACAGGAAATGGTAGATGGGATAATGGCGAACACTTGTACATGGCTTTGGGGAGTCAAATTTGTTCAGTC
This sequence comes from Microtus ochrogaster, assembly GCF_000317375.1. NCBI lineage: Eukaryota > Metazoa > Chordata > Mammalia > Rodentia > Cricetidae > Microtus > Microtus ochrogaster. Next base: position 207,973 of record NW_004949111.1, read on the forward strand.
ACTTTGGAAATAACTTTGAAGATTTGCTGTAGGAGATCCTTCTGTCTATGCACTGCTTTTATTGGTTGAATAAAGAGACTGCCTTGACCTTTTGATAGGGCAGAACTTAGGTGGGCGGGTTAGACAGAACAGAATGCTGGGAAGAAGGACAGAAGGGCAGATGCCATGAAACTTCTGCCTGAGACTGATGCTGGTTAAAATATTTCCCGGTAAGCCACAACCTCATGGAGTTACACAGATTATTAGAAATGGGATGTGAAAGTTAGCCAATGATATGGTAGAGATAATGGGCTAGGCAGTAGTTTAATTAATTTAAATTCTGTGTGATTATTTCCGGTGTAAGCTAGGTGGGCGACCAAAACAAGGGGCCCCACTCCCTACTACAAAGATTATTGAAAAGCTAAAAATAAAACCACTATATGGCCCAGGTATTTCCATTCCTTGGTATATAGCCAAAGGATTCTACACCACAAAATATGGATATTTGCACAATCACACTTATTGTTGCTTTATGCAAAATAACTAGGCAATAGAGAAGCATAGATATCCAGTAACTGATAAATGAATAATGATTAAGTTGTATATATAAACACTGGAATATAACTTAGTGGATGGAAAACTTAAATTGTGTAAATTTCTTATAAATAAAAGGAATTGTTTAAAGGAATAGATAAGAGTTTGCACTCATCTCTAAAATGACAAATACTACATGATTCAAATCATATAGAAGGATTCTGTCTACTGGATCCTTCTCTAGTGTGATATGTGTAACATGGAGTAATTGTACAAGCCAGAAAATGAGAAAAGAAATAGATATTGAAAGAATGTGGAAGTTTGCTCTCAGGGAGGAGGGAAAATAGAACATAAGTAATAAGGGGAGAGCTCTATGGGATAAAGTTTTAGGTAGGAAGAAATGGGGGGGTTAGAAAAAAGAGAATACAGGATTGGCGTAATAATTAGTTTACATAAAAAGAATATAAATGCATCATTTGGCAAGTGAGATATGCTCACTTATACAATTTTGACATGAGTGTTGGGAGAATAATAAACTGCTCTCTGGATAGATTTAAAACCCACTCCACACTGTGGTGCAATGTCGGATATTGTAAGGTTGGATAACAAGCCAGATCTATGAGGCAATACTGAGTATAATTCTTGGTGACTAATTAAAGCAGATGAACAGCGAATGTCTTTTAAACCCCTGTGACTTTAACCATATTCAAAAGTAAAGCCCAGACTCAATAAATGGATGGAGGATATGGCTTCCCCAAGATACAGTAACTAATGCAACCTTTTGTGAGGCTCAAAAACATTGCAGAAATGAAAAGTGAAAAGCATGCAAAAGCCAGAAATTATGGTGAAGGGTTATGAAATATCATTCCCTAGGTTAATTCAATGATTGCAATTAACTCACATAAAACATAGTTACCTGCATTATCACTATACAGGACCAAATTTATCAACTGTAAACCAAGAAGAGAGGCTCCCTGGACTCCCTTTTCCTCCTCCTATTGACTACTGACATATTTTGGGAGAGGGAGTATCACTGTCTTTTGTTGTGTACCTATTGCTGAGTAGACCAGGCTACAGTGAAGAGTACTAAACCTACAATTACACAGAAGGTCCTATTTAATCTTGGTGACATTAATATGAGGTTAGACAAGGGTGGTAGGGAAGTAGCAGTGAGAGAGGTCATATACAATATGTACATAAGCAAAGTTTTTAAAAAATAATAATAAAAGTAAAAAGTTAAAAATTAGGCATAATTAATTTGACTTACAAGAAACACACACACACAAACATATATATATATATATATATATAATTTCCACTCCCTCTTTAAGAATAACGTTTGGGGCCTGTGGGCAGGTGTGAGACTTTCCTCCAAGCTGTGCCCAGAACCTGCCACCCACTGAACACTGCCCTGCCAAGACCCACTCTGCTGTCCAACACCACGTACCTAAACATCCTCCCTGTGGCCAGCTGTCCCCCACAATGAAAGCAGACTACATTAGCTGAAAAGATCAGACCCACTCTACTACCAAATCCCACACCCTTGAACATCTTACCCATAGCCAATCCTCCCCTCCAACCCACCAGACTATATATGCACAGGTGCAAACCCTTTGGAAAATCAGGTGAGAGATTGGCCTTTCAACTGAACTGCCCAAAAGTCCAGGCCCTAACTAAACCTAACGGCACATCCTGTACCCCTCACACTCCAATCCCAGTACCAGCAAGGCAGATGGACCTTGCCCCCATCTCTGGTGGAAGTCTACTGCTTGGAACAGTCCATATCAGCCTACAGGCAGGTGGGAGACCTGCCCCCAGACTGTGACCAAACCTCAAACACTCACTAGATGCTGTCCTTCTAAGACACATTCAACTGCCTGACCCCACACCCCTGAAAATCCTCTTCATGACCAGCTCTCTCCCATATCCTCAGAAGCCTACATATGCACAAGCACAACCGACACTAGTTTGCAAAACAGCAGATTACATAGCCACAAGGGCAAAACACTACAGTTGGAAGCACAAGCTACACTAGTTGGAAGAGAAGATGAGTAAGTGTCCATGTAAGGATACATTCAACAACTTAAAGAGTAATATGATACCACCAGGACACAATGATACTATAACAATAAAACCTGAAGATTCCAACGCATATGAAACATGAAAAAAGAATTAAGAAAAAATACTTTATGAAGATGCTAGAGGATCTTAAAGAGGAAATTAAAAATTCAAATAAAGAAGTAGAGGAAAGAACAAAAAGTTGGAAGAAATCAAATATCACTTTAAAATAATCAAAGAAAGCCAAGAGGAAAAAAAAAAAACAGATGAGGGAAACATTTCAAGACTTGAAAACTGAAATAGAAACAACAAAGAAGACACAAACTGAGAGAATTCTGGAAATAGAAAATCCGGGGAAGCAAACAGGAACTACAGATGCAAGTATCACCAACAGAATATAAGAAGAGATGGCAGAGAGAATTTCAGAGGTTGAAGATATAACAAAGAAAATAGATTTATCAGTCAAATAAAATGTTACATACAATAATTTCCAAATAAAATAAAATAAAAACAAGGCAATCTGGGACACCATGAAAAGGCCAAACCTAAGAATAATAAGGATAGAAGAACAAGGATCTCAGGTCAAAGGCACAATAGATGTATTAAATCATAGAAGAAAACATTCCCAATCAAAAGAAGGACAATGGCTATAAAGATACAAGAAGCTTACAGAACTCTACATAGGCTAGATAAAAAAGCCCATTGTCAGACAATAAAGATACAGTATAAAGGAAGAATTTTAAGAGTTGCAAATTAAGAAGGCCAAGTACCATATAATAATAGATCTATCAGAATTTCAAAGGATTTATCAATGAAGACTCTGAAAGCCAGAATGTCCTGAACAGATGTTTTGAAGAGACTATGAAAGCCAGCAAAACATTCAATCAACGTAGACAGAGAATAAAATATATTTCATGACAAAAAAGTTTTAAATAATACTTATTCATATATTTAGCACTACATAAGTACAAGAAAGAAAGCTCTAACCCAAGGAAATCAGTTACATCCACAAAAACATAGGCAATACATAGTGTAACAATGACCAAACTCAAAGAAGAAACACACACACACACACACACATAGACACACACACAATACTATTATGACTACCAAAAAAACCTCACAAAAATTAACAATCAATAATCAATAACATCACTTAATATAAATGGACTGAATTTACCAATAAAAGACACAGACTTACAGAATGAATAAGAAAACAATGTCCATCCTTCTGCTGCATACAAGAAAAACACATCAATCTCAAAGACAGATATTACCTCAGAGTAAAGGGTTAGAGGAAGATTACACAAGCAAATTGCCCTAGAAACAAGCTTATATAGGTATCCTAATATCTAACATATAAAATTCAAACTAAAATTAATCAAAAGAGATTAGGAAGAGGGGGTTCATATTTACCACAGGAGCAATCCATCAAGATGAAGTCTCAATTCTGGACATCTATGCTCCAAATACAAGGGCACCCACATTTGTAAAAGAAACATTAGTAAAACTTAAATTACACATCAGGTCCCACCCATTAATATTGGTAGACTTCAACACCCCACTCTCATGAATGGACAGGTCTATTGGACAGAAACTTAAGAGAAAAAAAGGAACTAACAGATGTTATGACTCAAATGGTCTTGATACTTAGCTACAAAACATTTCACCCAAGCACAAAAGAATAAAACTTCTCAGCACCACATAGAAAATTCACTAATAAACATTCTCAGTCATAATGCAAATCTCAACAGATTAAAAAACCTGGGATTACCCCTTGAATATTATCAGACCACCATGGGTTAAAGTTAGGTTTCAGAAACTCAAATAACAGAAACCCTACAAATCATGGAAACTGAACAAATCTCAACTGTACCACCACTGGGTCAAGGAAGAAATGACAAAGAAATTAAAGACTTCACAGAATTCAATAAAAATGAATACACAAGATACCCAAACTTATAAGACCTAAGGACAGCAGTGTTAAGAGGAAAAATCATAGCACTAAGTGCCTACGTAAATAATTTGGAGAAATCTCACACATGCATCTTAGATGCCCCCCTTAATGCTATAGCACAAAAGAAGCAAGCTCACCCAGGTAGAATAGATTCCAGGAAATAATCAAACTCAGGGCTGAAATCAATAAAATTTAAACAAAGATATGTTTAACTAAACAAATTAAAGAAATTTAAACAAAACAAAAAGTTAGTTCTTTGGGAAAATAATCAAGAAGATAAACCCTATCCAAACTAACCAAAAAGCAAAGGGAGACTGTTCAAATTAACAAAATCATAAATAAAAAGAAGGATATTTTTACAGACTTCAAGAAAACCTGGGAAATCATTAGGCTATACTTCAAAAACCAGTACTCCTCAAAATTGGAAAATTTAAAAAATTGGACAACTTTCTTATAGTACCACATACCAAAATTAAAGACCAAATTACTAATTTAAAAAAAACCTATAACCCCTAAGGAAATAGAAACAATCATTAAAAGTTCCCCAACCTAAGAAATATGAAATGAAATATCCCATGGCCAGATGGCTTCAGTGCAGAATTCTACCAAAATTTCAAAGAACTAATAGCAATAATTCTCAAATTGTTCTTCACAATACAGACAGAAGAAATATTGCAAATTTCTTTTTATGAGACCACAGTGATGCTGATATTCAAACTAAGCAAAGATTCAACAAACACAGAGAATTACAGACCAATATCCCTCATGAACATTGATACAAAAATGCTCAACAGAACACTGGAAAAAGAATCCAAGAACACAACCAAAACATCATCCACCACAATCAAGCAGATTTTATTCCAGTGATGCAAGGGTCAAATGTATCAATCTAATCCATCCTATAAACATATAGAAGAAAATAACTGTGTGATCTTCTCATTAGATTCTGAGAAATTATTTGACAAAACCCAACACTGCTTCATGATAACGGTTCTGGAGACAACAGGGATACAAGTAACATATTTAATCATAATAAAGGCAACATACAGTAAGCCAACAGCCAACATCAACTTAAACAGAGAGAAACTAAAACCAATTCTGCTAAAATAAGGGACAAGACAAGGCTGTCCACTCTCTCCATATCTATTCAGTATACTACTTGAGGTTCTAGTTAGAGCAATAAGGCAACAAAGAGAGATCAAGGGGATAGAAATTGAAAAGGAAGAAGTCAAACTTTCACTATTTGCAGATTATACAATAGTATGTATAAATGACCTCAACAATTCTACTAGGGAACTCTTACAGCTGATAAAGACCTTCAGTAATGTGAATGGATATAAGATTAACTCAAAAGAATGAGTAGACTTTCTGTTTAGAAGCAATAAATGGGCCAAGAAAGAAATCAGAGAAACAACACCATTTACAATAGCCACAAATAATAAAAAAATATCTTGGGGTAATTCTAACCAAATAAGTGAAAGAACTACATGCCAATTTAAAGCCTTTAAAGAAGATGTCAGAAAGTGAAAAAATCTCCCATGTTCATGGATTGGTAATATTAATATAGTAAAAATGTCAATCTCAACAAAAGTTATCTATAGATTCAATGCAATCACCCTCAAAATCCCAACTCAATTCTTCACAGACCTCTAAAGAACAATATTTCACATGAAACAAAACAAAACAAACAACCAAGATAGCTAAAACAAACCGGTACAATATAGGAACTTCTTTATCATCCCTGACTTCATAGTAATAAAAACAGTTTGGCACTGGCATAAAAATAGACAAGTAGATCAATAGAATTGAATCAAAGACTCTATCTTAAATCCACACACCTATGAGTACCATATTTTTGACAGAGAAGTCAAAAATATACACTAGAAATAAGAAAGTAATCTTCAACAAATGGTGCTGGCATAACTGGATAGCAGCATGTAAAAGAGCTCAAATAGATCAATATCTATTGCCCTGCACAAAAGTCATGTCCATGTTAATCAAAGACATCAACACAAATCCAGTTTCACAGAAGCTGATTGAAGAAGTGGGAGGTAACCTCGGATGCATTTGCACAGGAGACTACTTCATGAATACAATGCGTTCACATTTGGTTTGAGAAGTAGAAGCAGATGTGAATACACATACGACAATTATAATTGCAGTATCTTTTAAAGATCACTTTTTTTTGGTTTCTCAAGACAAGGTTTCTCTGTGTAGCTTTGGGGCCTGTCCTAACACTTGCTCTGTCCCTGAACTCACAGAGATCTGTCTGCCTCTGCCTTCTGAGTGCTGGGATTAAATGTATGCACCACCACTGCCTGGCTTCACATTTATTTTTCTGACCTCTAAGCCAATTAGTTTTATTTCCTAGAAATTATGGTAAACATAGACTGCTTGGTTTAAATATAAAGTATTTATTTTCTCAAGATGTAAAATTGTAAGCTTACACTTGGGTTTTCAGATTGGTGAGTCTGTGATTGCATATTGATTCATAAAACTCGCCTTCTTATTGATTTCAGAGGCAATGGGATAAGGAAAGATCAAGGTCATTGTTTCTCCACTTAAGACACTGATATTATGAAATCTACAAATCCAAATGGTCTCTTTTTTCAAACATCACACTGTTATAATGTCAATACATGAATTTAACAGAATATATAATAAGTCCATAATATTCTTTTCTATGAACAGTCTTTTAACATGATCTGGAGAGAGCATACTAAGAACATTTTCCTGCTTTAGGAGAGAGAGCCAGATATTAACAAAGTGAAAGAGAGCACGATAAAAAGTTTAAGGGAATTGATAGAATATGATACTTACATTTAAAATGGTAAAATTATAGCTTCTATTCTTCAAGGTTAGATGAATAAATAATTACTAGTTGTTGACTGACTTTTATGGGAAAATATGATAAACAAATATTAATTCACTACAGATTAGGTGCAAATAATAGACCCAAGAAATTATTCCATTTAAGATAATGGTACCCAAACTGTAGGTCATGGTCCATTGGGAGGTTGGATGAACTTTTCATAGAGGTTGCAAATCAATTTTCCAACATATCAAATATTTACATATAATATGTTACCAAATTGCAGTCATGAAATAGCAGCAAAAATATTTTTATGATCGGGGTAACCAACACATGAGTATTAAGAGGTCACAATAAAGATGGAGAGTCACAGATAAAAGTCTCCCTTTGTTATTTAACAAAATTACCCCCTATCACATGTAAGTGATAACTTAGAGGACAATGGGTGACTCAGAAAACTGCATCCCGAAAAAGTTTATCCCTGAATGCTCAGCAACTATGAATTCTTCATTATGAGTTCTCTGCACAACTTGCAAATGACTCCACTAAAATTTTCCTCTCCTCTAGCAGTTATTTTCTACTTATATAAACTCATTGAGAGCCTAATCAGTATAGGAAAATTTGTGACCTCCCCAATTTCTATGAGCTACCCCTCCCAAGCTCTCTATAGGAATGAATGCTTCAATCTGGAAGAAAATATACTAAATCCCTACTCCAACCCAGTCTTTAAGCAATTTTAACCTATTTTCTATTATTTCTTTTGAGGTTTGGAAGATATGATGACGATTTATAATTGTTTTTTATTCACGACTGACCATTATGACATTATTTCACAGCAACAATCAGTTATTTTGACCATTTATGAGTTACTCCAATAATTGCTATATACTGCAAAATAATATTTTCTTTTACAATTGAGATTGAGAGGAAGCAAAATTTATAAGAAAAATATAGATATTTGAAGACAATATGATGCCCCATCATATCTATTCAGCAAAATATCTTTAAAACTTCTTTATTCTTTTCTCATATATTATAATTCCAATCACATTTTTCCCTCCCTACTCTCCTCATGGTCCCTTTCCCAAATTTCCCCTGCCCTGATCCATTCCTACTCCATTTCACTGTAGAAAGAGCAGGCCTTCCAGGGATATTAACCAAACATGGTAAAAAACCTACAATAAAACTAAGGACAAATCCTCATATAAATCCTGGTTGAGGAAACCCAGTATGAGGGAAAAAATCCCAAAAGCAGACAAAAGGGTCAGAGACAGCTCCTGCTCCTACTGTTAGGAATCCCCCATAAAAAGCCTAAGTTACACAATCATATTGCTAGAGGACCTAGGTCTGACCTCTATAGGCTCCTTGGTGGTCATTTCCAGTCTTGGTGAGTCACTTTGAGCACTCGTTAGTTGAGTGTGTGTGCTTGGAATCTATGAGGGTGACCAAAAATAATACCATTTAAATTGTAGCTAATGCCATCTCCAACCAGATTCTGACCTTGCTTACAAGACTAAATCTGAGTTTACTTCTGAAGAGTGGGCCTTAAATCTACTCAGAGAACATTCAGTTGGACCTATAATAATTTTACCCCTATAACATTACCAGGAACATTTTGCTTGGCATAATGATGTAACATGAAGGACCCGTACAAACTAAGGCTACTTGCAACAATTCTCCCCCAGCAGCCTGGGCAAAAAGGTTATATAATTAACAATCAAATAAGTAAAGATTTCTTTTCTTTCAAACTTAAGCAACTTCACTAATAAAGACTGGGACTGCCAAATTATGATGAAGATTTTATATATAAATTTTAAGCATATACTTTATCCATAAAGACTAAAATGGTGAAAAATTATATGAAAGGAAGTGCTACTTTACTTTTGATACAACGATTCTTTGGACATCATTACTTCATTCCACATGCTGAACTTCCTCAAGTACATATTATATATACATATTATATATACATATTATATATATATATATATAATTTTATATATATATAATCTTAATGTAGTTACATATTCAAGACCAAAACTACAACCACAATTACAAGCTATCATAAAGATTAGGATAATTGCCGGGCGATGGTGGCGCACGCCTTTAATCCCAGCACTCGGGAGGCAGAGGCAGGCGTATCTCTGTGATTTCGAGACCAGCCTGGTCTACAGAGCTAGTTCCAGGACAGGCTCCAAAGCCACAGAGAAACCCTGTCTCGAAAAACCAAAAAAAAAAAAAAAAGATTAGGATAATTGCTATGCAAAGGAAGGCCTAAAAATTATGATTATTCAGTGAGATCCATTTTTAATTGATAATCAGATAGTACAATAAGTGCCCAGATTTTAGTATAATAATGTTGTATATTTTGATTGCATTCTGACAATAAAGTTTGTTTTGAATCAGAGGGAGGAGCAAGCCATTATCTGAACAAATTTATTCATAAAGGTTTTAGAGCACTGAGGAAGTAGTAAGGCAGGATTTAGAGAGGATCTTGGTCTTTTTGGAAGAAGAAGAGGTAGAAAGTCACTGGAGACTTTTTTACAGTTTTTTGATCATTCAGGTTCTTACCCCAATAGCTGACTCCTGATTTTTATTTTTTTGATGAAGAATAATTAGTTAAGTGTATCACCTGGCACCAAACTCTGCAAAAAATCATGATAGTTGCTCATCCCTGGTTTCGATACCACTGGAGCTATAGCTGCAGGAGCTGCACAGCTGCTGGCTATCTTTTCCTACTCCAAGCCCTCTGAGCAACTCTGGGATTTTCCTCTTGCAGCCTGTCTACAACAGTCCCCAGCTGCCACCCGAAATTGACTGGTGCCTGGGTTCCAGACAGCAGAGCCCATTACCAACCAGCTCTGCTTTCAGTCAACTCCTACCATACATGATTCTTCCACAAGTTCCCCTGTGTCCATTTTTCAATCTGTTGGCTCCTTGTCCCTGTGGGTCCTGGGCTTCCTGTGAGCCTGCTGCTCTAACTGCTGCCGCAGTATTGTAGCCACCTCGATCCCCACTTGCTCTTCTATTGTTTTATCTATGTATCTATCTATGTATCTATGTATCTATCTATCATCTATCTATCTATCTATCTATCTATCTATCTATCTATCTATCTATCTATTTATTTTTTGTTGTTGTCGAAAAAAATTTCCCCATTATCCCCTCTCTTCCCACTCCTCTCCCCCTCCCCCCACTCCTCTCCCCCTCCCTCTCCAGTCCAAAGAGCAGTCAGGATTCCCAGCCCTGTGGAAAGTCCAAGGTCCCCCCCCCCTCCATCCAGGTCCAGGAAGGTGAGCATCCAAACAGGCTAGGCTCCCACAAAGCCAGTTCATGCAGTTCATGCACTAGGATCGAAACCTAGTGCCATTGTCCTTGGCTTCTCATCAGCCTTCATTGTCCGCCATGTTCAGAGAGTCCGGTTTTATCCCATGCTTATTCAGTCCCAGTCCAGCTGCCCTTGGTGAGCTCCCAATAGATCAGCCCCACTGTCACAGTGGGTGGGTCCACCCCTCGCGGTCCTGACTTCCTTGCCCATGTTCTCCCTTCTTCTGCTCCTCATTTGGACCTTGGGAGCTCAGTCCAGTGCTCCAATGTGGGTCTCTGTCTCTATCTCCATCAAGCTTCTATTGTTCTTTAAAATGCTACACACTCTCAGATCTCAGCTACATGTCAGCAGCTGCAGCTGTACTGTGTTCTCTATACAACTGTGCTATGCAGTGACAGCCAGTCGCACATTTCACTGTCATTTTCAGCAGATATGATGAGACAACTGGAAATTTTTAAAATGTGAATAAGTTTCAAAAAAAAAAGAGAAGAGATTTTCTAACGTTAAAATTGGGAAACAATGTTATGATGAAGAGAGGTAGGTGTCTGTATGATTCCACAATGGATGGTTTGAAAGTGGAACAATTAAATAGAGGGATAATCAAGTTAGCTGGAATGTACATGATGTTAGTTATAATCATTATCAGTTTGGCAATTCATGTTTCATCCCTAAAATAGTTATTTGATATTGGTGCCAAATATGAGAAATTAACTGATAAGACATAGTCTTTAAGAAGACCTACTAATGAAGCTGAGAAAAAAATGCACACACAGAAAGAGGAGTTTAGAGCAGAAACTCTTATACCATTGCATTACAAGACTGATGAAGAGTGGTCAAATTTATTGAAAAACTAAACTTAATTTATGCAGTTACCATTCAAGAATTACCACCAGTTGATAGCTATCTCCAAGGCTATTCAGAAGTTAACTTCTATCTTATAGAAATGTTAAATTTGAAGAGATTTTTAGGAAGCAAGTGTTTCATATGTTATGCATTCACCTTTTGGGAAGTAGATTGTCAATTCTTGAGTCACTTAGAACCAAATTATTTCACAATAGTGGAAAGATTTACAGCAGTATTGGAGACTGGTTCTCAGTAACAGTGAAGAACCTAGTGGAGAGATTAAGCTAGGGTCATCAAACAATGAGGCAAGGCTAGAAGTTATGAGGTTTCCTACAATAAATTCCTCCATGAGTATCATTATGCTGATATGGAAATAGAGGTTATATTTGATGGTCACACCTTAGCCCTAGGCCACACAGCAGCTTTGAATGTGTGCTCAATTACTGAAGAATCAGGAAAGAGGACTGAGCCATTTAGTAAAATTGTATAAGACTCAAAATAAACTTTCACTAATATTTTTACAGAGATTGACTTCAGCTGTCAATAGAACAATATAAGATCCAGAAGTTAAATGAATAGTAGTTGACTCTTTGGCTTTGTAATTGAGAGTTTGATAGCCACTGGTGCATATATAATAACAAATACACCAAAACCTTGACATCCAAGTTGGTCTCTTCAGGTGATAAATGTTCAGATTTTAAGGACTGAAACTTTATCTCAGGTAAAAAAAATGAGATAGGTCAAGTTATAGGGCCAAAAGGACACAAAGAAAAATTAAAGCCACATATGGCTAACATAGCAATAAATTTATGGGGATGTGATTGATTGCAACAATGGAAAACACAGGATAACATTCCTCCAGTCTCAGAAATAAAGTAAAAACTAACATATGTTTCTGAGAAAATTATTGAAAGACATTATAAAGAACAATCACTGAACATTCAGGTTTTATATAAAAAGGGCACAACAGTTGCTTATCTTTCAAATGTATCATTAGCCCTAACTTAAAAATGTTTAACTGACAAACTTCTCTGGATATAACAATGGCCTTTTGATGTGGGATTTCCCTCTGTATGCTATGAATACCATTAGTTAATAAAAAACTTGTCTTGAGCCGGTAATAGAGTAGAATAGAGCTAGACAGGAAAAATAAACTGAATGCAGGGAGAAAGGAGGCAGAGTCAGGGTGAAGCCATGGAGCTGCCACCGGGGACAAATGTCAAACCTTGCCAGTAAGCCACAACCATGTAGTGATACATAAATTAATGGAAAGGGGTTGAATTTAAGATGTAAAAGCAAGACAATATAAAGTTAGAGATAATAGGCCAAGCAGTGATTTAATTAATGCAGTTTCTGTGTGATTATTTTGGGAGTCTGGGTGGCCAGGAAGTGAACGTGTGACCTCCTACTACAGCCTTTGACACAAGAAAAATTCCAGGTCTTTGAAGAGTTGTTACAGGAGCAGTTACATGCTCAACATATTGAAGAAATGACTATTCCTTGAAATTTTCCTCTATTTCTCATTAAAAAGAAATCTGGAAAATTGAGAATGGTAACAGATCTATGAGTAATTGATAAAGTGATTCAATCAGTGGAATCTTTATAGTCTGGAATCTTTTCCTTCTCTACTACATAAACTATGGTCTCTTATGGTGATTGATTTAAAATATTCCTTTTTTTTTTACTATAACTTAGCAAAACCATGATAGAGAAAATTTTACCTTGACAGTGCTTAATTACAACAATTCCCAATGTGTTAAAATATATCAATGGAAAATGTTAAACAGTGCTATCTTGTCTCATTATTTTGTATAACAATAATTGGAAATTATTTATAATCAGTTTCCCCAATCTATAATTTAACATTCTATAAATGATATCTTATTAGCTGACTTAGATGCACATACCTTATAGAAAATAAAGAATGAAGAAGTAAAAACAGAAAATAAAAATGAAGAAGAATATTTTGCCTGGTTGGGATAACAAATTACTCCTGAAAAAAATATAAAGAGGAGATTCTATTAATTATCTAGGATATAAGAGAGGGTTACAAAAAATTTAACGATAGAAAGTACAAATCAGGAAAATCAAGTATGAACTCTTAATGATTTTCAAATTTTTTCGGAGATAGTAATTGACTATGGCCCACAATTGCATTGACAACTCAAAAATTGAATAACTTGTTTCAAAATTTACAAGGTGATAAGGACTTAAATAGTCGAAGAAAATTAAGAGCTGAGGCTGAGAAAGAATTGACTTTGGAAAAAATTAATTACAGGATACATATGTGGATCATTTGTGTCCACACCTTGATTGTATTTTGATTATTTTATCTTCTATGCATTCTCCTACTAGAATTCTAATGCAGAGAGAAGACAACATCTTTTAGTGGATTTTTGTCATACAAAAATAGTAAAAAATTAATTATTTCGAAAAGATTTCTGAATTGATCTTGAAAGAAAAATTAAGACTTAATCAATTAGCAGGAATAGACTTAGAGGAAATTGTGGTACCATATACTAATGCTGAAATCTCATCACTATGGACAGAAAAAAGAACATTGGCAAAAAGCTTGCAGCAATTTTTGGGGGGATAAATTAGCAACAAATATCCCAAGAGCAATAGATTTCAGTTTCTAAAGAGAACTAATTATAGTCTTCCTCACAATTGTACAGAGAACACCAAATTTGGACCATTACATTCTATACTCATGCAAACACATGAAGAAAGACAGGTTATAAGTCAAGAATTGTAAGTAAAATGGCTCAAAGTCCATATTTATGTTCAAAAGTCAATTATATGCAATTATCATGACAATAGATTTTGTTTTAGAACCTCTTAATATAGTTACTGACTGTCAATATACAGAAGGCATTGTTTTACATATTGATACTGCTTAACTTATTCCAGATGATTCAAAGTTAAATTTTTATTTTTTGTATTACAAGAAATAATCAGAAATATAAATCATTGTGTGTGTGTGTCTGTGTGTGTATCACATATGTGTTTACCAGGCCTTCACGTTCAAGGTAACAATGAAATTGATCACCTATTAGCAGGAAATATGCTAAAAGTCTCTGAATTTCATAAGGAATACCATGTTCGTAGCAAGGGTTTGCAAATAAAGGTTTTTCCATCTCTTGACAAAAAGCCAAGTAAATTATAAGGAAATGTGCTACTTGTTCTTTGTATAACCAATCTCTCCTACCTGTAGAAAATAAGCCAAAGGGTACTCAAAGAAATGAAATTTGCACATTTCATTTTGCAGAGTTTTGAAAATAAAAATTTGCACACCATACAAGATACATATTCAGAATTTCAATGGACAACTGCTTTGAGTTATGAAATGGCTGATTTGTAATTACACATTTATTATAAATTATGACTATCATGAGGATATCTGCACAAATTAAGACTGACAATGTTCCAGCATATGTCTCTAAAAACATCAAACAGCTTTTTGTATATTAAAATATAAAGCATATTACAGGTATGCCACACAATCTGACAGGGCAAGCAGTTATAGAAATATATCTAAAAGATATGCTTAATAAATAGAATGGGAAGACCCCCAAAGATAGATTACACAATGCTTAATTAATTTTAGAATCTTTTAATGCTAATGAGAAAAGAATAACAGCTGTGGAGTGACACTGGAGAATACTAAAAAAAATAAAATAAAAAAAACAAAAAACAAAAACAAAAACACTGAATTAAATCATCCTGTATACTTTAATGTGTTCACCATAGAATGGAAAACAGGATATGAGTTACAGTGGGGAAGAGGTTTTAGTTTTGTTTCCACAAGAAAAAAAAAAAAAACAAGGATACAATCAGAGTTCATAAAAATTAGATTTGAACAAGACAGGCCTCTTGATTAGAAGTGGGGTTAGTGTGACAAACACTATGACCATTCAATCTAATCAAACCTATAAGACTAACAAATGTTTTTCATTTGATCAGATATTACCTGCCAAAATAAAACCTCCCTCAAACTGGGGATGGGGTAGGTCTTTGTCTCTTCAAGGTAATGAAGGAATCTAGCTAAAAAGTCTTTTTTTTTAAATATAAGAAGTCTTGTAAATGGAAGTTTCTCTCCTGCAGAGTACCATAGCTGTTCAGTCCCAAATATGTACACAGAGGCTTATATTAATCATAAACTGCTTGAGCTATTGGCTCAGGATTATTATTAACTACCTCTTACAAATGAAATTAGCTCATAATTATTGTCTATGTTTATCCATGTGGCTTGGTATCTTTTCTCAGTATGAAATTCTGCACTTGCTTCTGCTGTGTCTGGTTGGTGATTAACTCTCTGCTTTTCTTCTTCCCAAAATTCTCTTAGTCTGGTCACCCCCCAAATTTCTTGCCTGGCTACTGGTCAATTAGCATTTTATTAAACTAATATGAGTTGTAAACCTATACAGTGTGTAAGAGCATTATGCCACAGCATTTCTGTGTTTTTCTTTTCAAAACTAGAACTCTAAATCTAATCTCCTTTGTTTAGATTTTTCCTCAATATTTTATCCATAATAACTTGTATATAATACTCTAAACAAAGACAAACACCTGAATCTATTTTCTTTTAGGAATGTGGACATATTTTTCTAGGCTACTTCCTCGAGATTGATGGTCCTGATAATCTTATGGGGACCAACAGAAAATTTAGAAGTATGATCTAGTCCTGACTGGAGTATTCTGTGAGGGAAGATCACCTCAGCCAGCTGTCTTGAGGCTGTTCTGGATGTAGAACTCAGAGGAAACTGCAACAGAGTTCCTCTGAAATATTGGATTATCTGGGTCATCCATTCCCACTGGAAATCTTTTAAGAGTGCTTCCTCAATCAAATTTTATTTTGCTTAACACAGAATAAATCCAGAGTCTCTCATTTTGTTTCCTGTGGAGGAAAAAAAAACAAACAAAATCACTTCTTCAGAGTAACATACCTTTTCACTTAAATTTTTATGTCAAGGCATTTTCAAAATATATAGGTTGGATTAATTTGGTAGCATTTATAATCAAATGTCATTTAGCAGCTGTTGTTCTTTCCTCAGCAGTCAAGCAATTCAAAGACAATATAATAGCATGCAGTATCCAGTTTCTCTGGGTATTTTCCATCTTTATGTGGCTTTTTGCGGCGAACTCCTGGACCAGCGAGAAAGAACAACCACGACACGAGGATTCTTCTCAGATCACGCTTTACTGGAGTGCACTTGGTTGAGAGATAACATGAAGCAAAGGGGGCCCGAGAGCACTAAGGCAGCTGCTTATATATGGAATTGGCACATGGGTTGCCCTGTGATTGGCTGCCACCATCAGCTGACACCAGACTGCATCGAGATAGGCCCAGGGACCCCCATTCACCACGCATGCGGGAAGTGGGGGACAGGCAGCTCTCAAAGGCATAGCCAAATATGGAGTTGTTTATAACCAAGACAGGATGTGGTGCCATCTTATAATGGCGATCTTGTCTGGCTCCCTGCAGCTTTTTATTTTTTAATTATTGTTTTTTTTTCTTTGAGACAGGGTCCCTCTATGTATCTTTGCCTGTCCCGAAGCTCACTCTGTAGACCAGGTTGGCCTCATACTCACAGAGATCTGTCTTTCTCTGCTTCTCAAGTGCTGGGATTGAAGGCATGTGCCACAAAACTTGAATGCTATATTTTTTAAGAACTTTCTCTATACATTTTCTTATCTCTCCCAAACCTATGTATATTCTTAAACACACTGTAAACTATTTAGAGACTTTTTTCTGTCTAATTCTGTCTGTACTGTATATCTCTATTTTTTTCTGACCACATGAATCTTTATTCTGCTAAGTAATATGAATAGAATTAAAACTGTGACTTTGGCAAATAGCTCTGCACCATTCTTTAGCTTTCTGAGAGTCTAGCTTCATGGTAGAGGTACAGGTGGGAGTAATGTTTATTGCTACAACACTGTGGAGTTTCTAGGTCCATGCCACCACCAAGAAGCATAATGTCAGCTGCTCATAAACACTATTTAGTGTCTGGTGGCAGATATCTTAAAGCAGCTTTGAGATTTTTACCACTATTGCTGCGTCAGGAAGCCTCTCTTAAAGGTGCTAATCATCTACTTGCCACCAGCAAAAAGAGCCTACCAGAGAGTAGACAGTTATCAAGAAGCTGCACTTGACTCTGTTCTTGTTTGCTAAGAGTTCTTTATTTTAATTATTTTTGGGTTTTATGTGAAAATTCTTGCCAAAACTTTGGGTGCCATTTGTAGATGGAAGTTTCTGTTGCTCCTGGTTCCACAGCCATTCAGTTCCAAGGAAACAGAGGCTTATATTAATCACAAACTGTTTATCCTATTAGCTCAGGCTCATTAATAATGAGCTCTTACCATTTAATTTAAACCATAATTCTAATATATGTTTATTCACATGGCTTGATACCTTTTCGCTGTAAGGCATTCTCATCTTGCTTTCTCTGCTTCTAGGTGACAACTGTATCTCTGCCTCTTCTCTTCCAGGATTCCCTTAGTCTGGACACCCCACCTATTCTTCCTGTCTGGTTATTGGCCAATCAGTGTTTTAGTAAACTAATATGGGTGACCAATCTTTACAATATACAAGAACATTATCCCACAGCAAGTTGGAGAATTCTCTCTCTTCTAAATCCAAGTATGCTTGTTAAACCAGAATCCAAAATCTCTGTGTTATGTGAGAAAAGTCACATGATATGGAACAGAAGCAAAACCAAAATTAAGGAACTATTCTGTGGCCACTACTTTTATAATTCTTTAATTTTATTTTGACACTTTAAAACTTTTCTTAAAGTATAAATATTATCTCAAAATTTATGTAATTAATATGTATGTATTAAAAATTTTGTTATGATATTAATTAATGATCATATAGACTACTAACTAACTCTAGAAAAAAGGCTTAACTTAGCTTCATGTTCATAATTTTGGGTTTAAGTTTCTACCAGGTAATTAGGAACTAAGTTTTTGTACTCCTGATGTTCTTTACAAATTATAGTCCTCTAACCTCTTCAACATCTCATGCATATGATATTTAAAATATTTAAGCTTTTTGCAGTGAACTGTGATTATTCCTAACAGTGACCTTTGACCAAAAAAATGATGCAGCACCACAATAATTCAACTTGGGTTGTCGCATGTGCCAGTAATCTGACAAACTCCACCCAATGATCAGCATTAAACTACAAATTGCTGAGGATAATTTCAAGTTGGCTAAAAGAGGTGGTCCAACCTCATTCACTATACCAACCATAACTTCAGATAAGTCCTACACTTTCTCATTACACAAAGATTGACAAGAAATGATACCACTAGTTCTCCCAGGACTTGGCTATTATTTCAATTTTATCAGGATTCCATAGAGAGGCCATAAACAAAGGAAAAACAGGAAGTAATCTATGGAAAAGTCACCCACATTCCCAAGAGGTATGGTGGACGCTTTTTGATCATTCAGTAGGTACAGTTATTTGTCATTGTTTAGGGGTGTTGGTTACACATTGCTATTAGGAATGATCAGAACAAAAGATGAACATTATATTTATTTATATAACATTAAATTATATTATAATTTAAGAAATTATATTTAGGGATCTCAGTTTGAGAAGAAAAAAGGGTGATATAAAAACAATAGGATAAAAGGATAGATAATTGAATCTATTTAAAAAAAAACTTCTAATCTTAAATATTTTGCATTGCTATGGATTTTTGTATTTTCTGACTATTTTATTTACATTTACACACACACATATGCTTCTCTTCTTGTTTAAGCAATTTTCATATACTGACACAAATTTAGAATTACTTTTGTCAGAAAGTAATAGATATGGTTCAAATCTTATTTAAGGTACTGAACCCTACACAGCTAATTTAACAGTGTAATTTAAATTCCTAATCCTTGAAAGCTATTATTACATACCATTTGATAATAAATAAATTCAGGTAAGTTAGTAGCTAGTAATAAATTACAATCAAATTTGTATTCACATTAAGTATATTTTCAAGGTCAAATGGCTATATTTTAAATAGAAAGGTGATCTTCAAATATGTCAGAGATCTATATAATCTCTAATTAAGATATTTTGATGTAAGATTTTTTTTTTAGATTGAGACATATTTACTCCTGGCAGTACCAATCTTCTTCAGAGAAGATGATGGGCATGAAAGAATCTCCATCTGAAGTTTATGATTCTCATGGCTTGGTAATACAAGTTTGGATAGAAACTGAATTAGGTATAAAATTCTAGATTCACTGAAATAGGAAAGATAATGGAGTAGTTTCTCTGAATCTGCCAAATATAAATGGACTGGACATTGTCAATGTATTTTTTTACATATATATATATATATTTGTATATTGTCATTGCAATTATTGTATATAGCTTTACTATGTTAGAATTAAAATCTTCCATTTTATAATTTAAACAAAATGGTGAAAACATTGTGTGATACTCGGACAATAAAGTTTGCTTTGAATCAGATATCATATCTAGCTATTAACTCACCAAAATTTACCATAGAGGTATTAGAGGACTGAGGAAGTATTAAGCAAGTCCTTAGAAAGGATCTTGGCCTTTTTAGAGTGAGGAACAAAACAGGTATGAGTTTACTGGTGGCTTTTCCACAGCTTTTCTGATCATTCAGGTTCTTAATTATCTGACTCCTGATTTTTATTGATAAAGAATAATTATCTATTTGGGTCTGGGTTACCTCACTCAGGATAGTATTTTCTATTTCCATCCATTTGCATGCAAAATTTGAGAAGTCATTGTTTTTTACCGCT
>NW_004949111.1:229638-247409 GCF_000317375.1 Microtus ochrogaster
AAAAAAAAAGAATAATTATCTAAACATTTCAGAAAAAATGAATCCTTTTCTTTTAAAATTGAAGGGTATATGTATCAATTTGTCAGATTTTACAAGTTTCTGTTTATTTTTAATTAATTAATTAATTTAAAAATTCTATCTTTTCTCATGTTACATACCAATTGTAGTTCCCACTTCCTTGTCTCCTCCATCTCTCTCCACCTTCCCCCCATACCACACCCAATACACTCCTCCAAGAAGATAAGGCTTCTCATGACAATTCAACAAAGTCTAGCATATTTCTTTGGTGTATGACAAAGGCACTTCCAATTATATCAAGTCTGAGCAAGGTGACACTCCAAGGAGAATGTGTTCCAAAAAGACAGTACAAACAGTAGTAATAATACTGGTCTCACTGCCTGTGGCCCCACCTTCTGCACCAGTCATATAACTGTCACCCAAATTCAGAGCATCTAATTTGTTCATGCGCTAGTTCCCTTGCTGTCAGGCTGTAGGTCGTAGGGCACCATTAACTCAGGTAAGGTGTTTCAGTGGGTATCTCCATTATGGTCTTCACCTCTTTGTTCTTTTTCTCACTTCTTTTATGCTTTGACTGGGCTTTGGGAGGTCTGCTGTGGATCTCTGTGTCTGCTTCCATCCATTTCTGGATAAAGGTTCTACTGTGACATTTAAGACTGACTACATTCAATCTGACTACAGGGTAAAGTCAGTTCAGCCACCATGTCCACTATTTCTTAGGGTCTTAACTGTGGTCATCCTTGTGGATTCCTGGGATTTTCTCTAGGACCAGGTAATGTGGGATTCTCCTATATATGCTGTGAATATGTTTTATTATAATTGGTTTATAAAGAAGCTTACTTGACTTGTGGCAAAGCAGAATAAAACTAGGCAGGAAATCTAAACTGAATACTGGGAGAAAGTAAACAGAGTCAAGGAGATGCCATGTAGCTGCTGAAGAAGAGAGATACCATCTGGACCCTTACTGATAAACCATGAGACTTGTGGTAAAATACAAAATGATAGAAACGGGTTAATTTAAGATATGTTAGTTAACAAGAAGCCTGAGCGAATAGACCAAGCAGTGTTTTAATTGATACAGTTTCCAAGAGATTATTTTTGGTTTGGGTTGCCAGGAAACAAACAAATAGCCTCCATCTATAGCCAGGTTTCTTAAGTCACATAATGGCTCTCTTGATCAAGATATCTCTTTCCTTGCTTTCTGTCTCTGTCCTTTTCACATCTCGACTATCCTATTTTCTCAAGTTCACCTCCCCTTTCCTCCCCTCTTCCTCCCCTTTCACCCTACATTCTCCGCTCACCCCCATGATCCCAGTTTTCTCAGGAGATCTTGTCTTTTTCCCCTTTCCATGGGGATCTACATATGTTTATCTCAGGGCTCTCCTTGTTACTTAGCTTCTCAAGGGTTATGTACTATAGGCTTGTTATTCTTTGCATTACAGCTAGTATCCACTTATGAGTGAGTACATACCATGCTCATCTTTCTGGGTATGGCTTAGGATTTTTTTCTAGTTCCATCCATTTGCATGCAATTTTCAATATATCGTTCTTTTTTTACCACTGTGTATTACTCCACTGTGTAAATGTACCACACTTACTTTATCAATTCTTTGGTTGAGGGGTATGTAGGTTGTTTCCAAATTCTGAGTATTACAAATAATTATACAATGAAGATAGTTTAACAAATATCCTTGTAGTATGAAAAAAAAATCTTTTGGGTATTTGCCCAAGACTGCTATTGCTGGGTCTTGAATTAGGTTGATTTCCAATTTTCTGAGAAACCACTGTAATGATTTCCAAAATGATTGTATAAGTTTGCTTTCTCTCCAACAATGGAGGAGTATATCTCTTACTCCTCATCCTCTCTAGCATAAGTTAACATTGGTAGTTTTGATCTTAGCCATTCTGATTGGTCTAAGATGGTATCTCAGAGTCATTTTAATTTGCTTTCCTTGGTGGCTAAGGATGTTGAACATTCCCTTTTAGCCATCTGAGATTCTTCTATTGAGAATTCTCTGTTTAGATCTGTACCCCATTTTCTAATTTAATAATTTGATATTTTGATATCTAATTTCTTAAGCTCTTTATATATTTTGAAAATAAGTCCTCTGTTTTATGTGGGGTTGGTGAAGACCTTTTCTCATTCAGCCAGCTGCTTCTTTGTCTTATTGACAGTAACTTTTACTTTACAGAGACTTCTCAGCTTCAGGAGGTCCCATTTATTTATTCTTGCTCTTAGTGTCTATGCTACTGGTGTTATATTTAGGAAGTGGTCTCCTGCGCCCATGCATTGAAGGTTACTTCCCACTTTCTCTTCTATCAATGTGGTCATATTTATATTGAGATTTTTAAGTGAACTTGAGTTTTGTACATGGGAATAGATATAAATCTATTTACATTCTTTATCACGCTGACATCCAGTACATCAGTACCATTTGTTGAAGATGCTCTCTTTTTTCCATTGTATAATTTTAGCTTCTTTGTCAATAATCAGGTGTTCATATGTTAAAAGGGAGTAGGCTGCTTGTTTGCCCCTGCCGCCCGGCTAGCTGACACACAAAATAACCACACAGAACCTGCATTAGTTAAAACACTGCTTGGCTATTAACTCTTACTTCTTATTGGCTAACTCTTACATATTAGTTTAACCCATCTCCATTAATCTGTGTATTGCCAAATAACTGTGGCTTAGCAGAGGTTCTAACCAGCATCCATCTCAGGCAGAGGATCCGTGGCTTCTCTCTCACTCTGCTTTCCTCCTCCCAGCATTCAGCTCTGTTTTTCCTGTCTACCTAAGTTCTGCCCCTATCAGCTAGGCCAAGACAGTTTCTTTATTCATTAACCAATGAAAGCAACACATGAACAGAACCTCCTACACCATTCATAGGTATGTAAATCAATATACAGGTCTTCAGTTTGATTCCATTGGTCAACCAGTCTCTTTTTTCATATTTATTTATTTATTTATTTATTTACTTATTTATTTATTTTTGTTTTTCGAAATGAGGTTTCTCTGTATAATTTCGGTGCCTGTTCTAGAGCTAACTCTTCTAGACCAGGCTACCCTTGAACTCACAGAGATCTACCTGCCTCTGCTTCTCCTTCCTGATTGCTGAGATTAAAGACATGCACTACCACTGACTGGCTTCAACCTGTCTGTTTTTGTACCAATACCCAGCTATTTCCACTACTTTACCTCTACAATAGAGCTTGATGTTAGGGATGGTGATGCCTCTGGAACTTTCCTTATTACACAGGGTTGTTTTGGCTATCTTATTTGTTTTTCCATATGAAGTGGAATATTCTTTTTTGAGGTCTGTAAAGAATTGATTTGGCATTTTGATGGAGATTGCATTGAATCTGTAGAGATTTCTGTAGGATTGCCAATGTTATTATGCTGATCCTAATTATCCAAGAGTTTCGGAGATCTTCCTATTTTTTTGATATCTTTTTCAATTTCTTTCTTCAAAGATGTAAAGTTCTTGTCAAAAAGATCTTTCACTTCTTTGGTTAGTGTTACCCCAAAATATTTTATGTTATTTGTGGCTGTTTTGAACAGTGTTATTTGTCTGATTTTTTTCTCAGCATTTTTATTATTTGTATAGGAAGATACTGATTTTTCTGAGTTTATCTTTTATCCTTCCCTATTACTGAAGGTATTTATAAGCTGTAAGGTAGAGTTTTGGGGGTCACTTAAATATACTGTCATATCATCTGGAAATTGCGAAAGTTTGCCTTTTTTCTTTCTAATTTGTATCCTCTTGACCTTCTTTAGTTTTGTTATTGCTTTAGCTAAAACTTCAAGAACTATGTTGAATAGATATGAAGAGAGTGGCATCCTTGTCTTGTTCCTGATTTTAGTGGAATTGCTTTGAGTTTCTCTCCACGTAATTGGCTGTCAGCTTGCTATATATTGCTTTTATTATGTTTAGATACATTCTTTTTATCCTTGATCTCTCCAAGACCTTTATGATGAATGTGTGTTAGATTTTGTCAAATGCTTTGTCTCCAATTAGTTTGATGTTGGCTTGCTCTATATTGCCTTTATTATATTTATGTATATTCCTTGTATCCCTGCTCTTTCCAAGACATTTATCATGAAGGGATGTTAAATTTTGTCGAAAATTTTTCCAGCATCTAATGAGATGATCATATTTTTTTCTTTCAGTTTAATTATATGGTGGATTACATTGACAGATTTTTGTATGTTGAACCCTACAAAATTTTTATATGTTGAATCCCTCTACCTCTAGGAAGAACCAACTTGAACATTGTGGATGATTTTTTATATGTTCTTGCATTCAGTTTGCTGAATAATTATCTAAAATTTTAGAATAAAATAAATATTTTAAATTTCAATTTAAAATTGGAGGGATTGTGTGTATGATGCATCAAAATGTGTATGTTTTACAAGTTTCTTTACCTGATGAGCCCTCTCCTACCCCATCCTACCTTTAATTTTTGTAAGGATTTAATCACCTGGCACTGGCCGGCCTTGAACTTATCACCCTGTCATAACCATCAAGTGTTAAGATTTCAGTAGAGCAATATATATACTCATTCCTATGAGTTTGCACACACACACACACACACACACACACATACACATGCACACATACACACACAGATAAACCACAATCTGGATTTTCTTTATATAATATATGATGCTTATTTTTCTTCTGTCTCCATCTTTCTGTTTAATATAATGGTATCCATTTAAATTCATTTTATATTAATACTACTCTTTATGGTTTAATGTACATATACTGTTTATAGATGACTTATTTCCCTTATTTTCCATCTGTTCATGCATACCTAGGAATTAACATAAATAAGGGAAATAAGTCATCTATAAACAGTATACTTGTTCATATCTTGTATATTAGGAAAAGTACAGCAATGACCACAGATATGCACATATTTCTCTAGCATACATACTTAGATTCCTATAAACTATAAAATAAGTGTAAGGAAAATTAAATGAACAAGAACTTCTCTAAGGATGAAATGAAAATGTGCAAGACATATATAGAAATAGATTCATTATCTTGGACGTCAAGGAAGTGAAAATGAAAACCAATCTGAGATTCTCTTTTTGCTCCAACGAAACAACTATCATAAAGAAAGAAAACAAATATTAAGTGATGGTAAAGATACAGTAAAAATATAGTCTTTGTCGCCTCAGATAAGAATGTAAATTTTTGTGACCATTATGAAAATAAGTACAGTGTGTTTCAAAAAAATTCCAGCTATAACTATTCTCTAGAAACAGTTATTTGTAATGCAATATTTTCCCAGTGTTCCTGATAGCAGTTTTTCTTCCCTTATCTGTCCTTTCCCCAAGTATTCAATGGAGATCCTTACTTGATGTAAGCTATAAACTATTTTCCAAGGTAAACATTGTTTTCTTACTTTTTTTTAGATTTCTTTTTAAACTCAAGATTAATATAATTCTTCAACTCTTCTTACATATATGAAGTTAAATTAGAACCTAAATTTAATTTTCTTAATTAGGAATGAAAATAAAAATAGAATGTTAAATAAAAGACAAACACTCCTTTAAAATTTCACATGCAATGAAAAATTATGAGAAATAGAAGAAATTAAGACTTTGAATAAAGAGGCTAGTTTATATAAAATAATTTTTACAGCTCTTCTATTTAGAGAAGTATCTTTGGTTGACTGATTATAAAGAATGTTCACAATATTATTAATAAAAATGTCCACTATAATTCATCATTATCATTCAAAATGGGCTTGCAAACGTAGACAAAACAACAAGTTTGAGGATATAAATTAAAAGAAAGTCAAATTATCCTGTTTGCCAATTACATGGTTCTATACTCAGGAGACTCAAGACAGATGACCATTTTCAGTGATGTAGCAGGATTCAAACTTGGCACTGAAAAATCAGAAGCTTGTCTATATATCAACAATGATTAGTGTTAAAACACACAGACTGAGAAGTCAGCTTTGACAACATAAAAATATATTTATGTTTTTGCATCCAAATTATTCTCAGCCATGGTTCCAAAATTATACATAGGAGGAAAAGCAACCTCTTCAACAAATGGTACTCAGGCAACTTTATAATTATATGTAGATTAATGACTGAAATTTGTTCCCTAAATGGATTGTACCCTAAATTGAGGTGTTCTCAAGGTTCCATATCTAGGTGTAGAGATACTGTTAATTAGTGCCCTTTGAGGGAAGATCAGTTTTCTTCAGGAGTATGACCACTGGTAGGTTCTCCATACCTCAATGGATGATCCTATTCATGTGAACATATGGATAAAACTAATTGGACTCAGTGAGTTAATTAATCATAAAGGATGGACCCCAAATTTGGTAAGGAGAAAAAGTGAGGAATCCTATGTATTGACAGAGGGGATAATAGGGTGATCAATATACCTTGTATATATTTACAAAATTTTCACAGAATAAAAATAAAAATTTCTTACTTTATACTAAATAAAAGCTTAAAATGGAGCAAAGATCTTAATTTAAGACCAAAACACTGATATTATTAGAGGAAATCACTGGCAAAACATTCCAAAATCTTAAGATACTGGTTTGAGAATTGATTTTGTATAACGTCGATAGCTCCGAAAATCAAATAAGTCTAAATGAGATGGCATCCAGTCAAAAAAATTTTTTCTGCATGTAAAGAAAAAATAATCAGCAGACTGAGAAGACAATATATGGAATGCAGGGGGATGCCAGCTCTTCTCCTAATTAGGACTGGTAACAAAGAGCATATAAAGAACCAAAAAGTCTTTAAAATAACAACTAATTGATCAACCAAACCATGGCAATTGATCTGACAGTTACTTTTGAAAGGAAGAAATATAAGTAACCAATACATATGTGAAAGACTCTATTAATTGAATTGACGCGAAAATACATTTGAAAAATTAAATCTTCATATTATAAAATACTTTACAAATTTAATTTTCATAAGTATAGCAAGAAGATATCTATATCACATTTAAATAGAGAAGATGAGATGTTCTTGAATAATTCACATGATATTTGGGAATTTGAAATGTACATTATGTGCATAAGTTTGTATATCACACTGAGTCTCCCAAATCCATACAACTGTAATTATGTGCAGCGATAATAAATACAGATAAGAAACTACCTTCTCTGATGCAGACTGATAATCTACAATGTCTCAAAGTTTCTTGTCATTGTAAAAACACAAAATACATAGGTGTTATCAGTAATATTTTAAATTATGAGTCACAATGTGAGTTACAGGGAATGCAATTGTACATATAATTCAAGATTATAATTTTCTATTATAATGACAGAGAATATTCAAGTACAGTTATATACACAAATCAGTACAAGAAAAAATCGATAAGACATTTTTGAAAAGCCTCTGTGTATGTTTTTATTTATATGGGCATATATCTGCTTAGGCATGCACCTATGGACTCCAGAGGTCACTGTGTAACCATTTGTCTTGTCTACACTAGTTGACTGGCCAGCAAGCCCTCAGCAATTGTTTTCTTTTGCCCTCCTCTCTCAGTCTCTGTGGTGCACCATAGTACCAATCCTCTGCATCCATGTAATTCTCCCTCTCTTCACAGAGTTAAAGACCTTTCCAAGGCCTTTCTGCTGAGCCTGCCTCTCACCATAATCCAAATGACTTCCTCTATCAGTGCTCCCTCCTCTCTTCAGCATCCCTGCCGCTCTGTCCTTTCCCCTGAAAAGCTACCTAGAACTCATGCACTTTTCCACCCTTGAACCTTCATTCCGTCCTTGCTGTGTGCCCTCCTTTCCCCTTTCTTTTCCCATTGTCAACTTCCATAGCTTCTCTGGTTTCTGCATCACCTCCCACCTCCCTAGCCCCTGCAATGAGGACTACAGTATTCAGTCAGGAGGGCTATTTAAATGTGTTCTCCTCATGATCTATTCTCAGTTCCTTATATTTTTGCTGTAAGCACTTTATTACTTTATCCATTGAGCTAACTAACTCTCTAGCTATAATGTGTAGTTTTGAAAGAAATTCTTAATCCCAAACCATGTTTTACTACTGAGATGTGAATCTGAAATTACTAGGAAGTTTAAAATGGAACTTTTACACAAAGCTGAACCATGCTACAAACTCTGAACTTTGATGTCTTAAGTCAACTTTGTGGAAAGAATTGGGAGACTCTTCTTAGTTAAAGAATGTTGTTCTGTGGTTTTAAATAAAGCCGCTGTACGTGGAGAAAAGGCATGATTTCCGGCAATGCCACTTTCCAACTACATCATTTCCTGGCTCGGTCACAATTCAGTGGCTAAAAGTGGGAAGATCCCCGAAGAGATGGCTGGAGCTGTTGGCCTGGCTGCTTCTCAGGAAACTCCTATAAATCAGTTGCAGAAAAATGACATTTCAGGTGGGTTCCATATCTGTAACTGTGTTGTGTAAGAACTTTTATTTCCTTGTTCTGAATTTATGTTCTTGACTTTCAGTGTTATGAATTAGGGTGTAGCCAACATCCTGATTGACGTCTTCCAGAAATAGCCTGTCTTAAGGCCATGTGATTGTCATGACTACCGCAATTGTACACCAAGCTCACTTCTCTCAAATACTGTGACCTGGGTTTTAGCCTTATGGAAGCAGTGAACCTGGACCTTGCTCAGATCAGACCTCTTGTGAGCTTTGAAGATGTGATGGCATACTTCTCTCCTGAGGAGTAGGAACTAAATAGCAGTTTTCAGAAATACCTGTATTATGAGGTAATGTTGGTGAATTTTTCACTTGTTTATCAGTGATTATTGATTCTGAATCTTTGTATCTACCCAGGTTGGGCCTCCTAGAGTAGACAGGATAGGTTTCTCACTGGACTTTGATATAGTCAGCATGAGGATACTAGAGGCTGAGCCTGACCCTGTTCTTTCCTATGATGAGTGTGACAAATGTGTGCTTTCTGAGCAAGCTGTTTTTATGAGACTGTCATAGCAAAGGTATTTTCAGGATGTCAGTTGTCACAGGTATGAGTCAATCATAAAGTTAAAGTAAATGTTGTACCTTGCTATGTAGGGCCTTGCTATGAGCAGTCAATATGAACCAGGAACCATTTCTAATCATGTCAGCCATGTGAAAGAGCTTTCCATTTAATTTTGTGGGAGAATGAATAAATATCTTTAGGCATGAAAGTCTGAGCTCCCAAGGCCCAAATGAGGAGCTGAAGGAGGGAGAACATGAGCAAGGAAGTCAGTACTGCGAGGGGTGCGCCCACCCACTGAGACAGTGGGGCTAATCTAATGGTAGCTCACCAAGACCAGCTCGACTGGAACTGAAAAAGCATGGGATCAAACCGGACACTCTGAACGTGGTGGACAATGAGGGCTGACTGAGAAGCCAAGGACAATGGCACTAGGTTTCGATCCTACTGCATGTACTGGCTTTGAGGGAGCCTAGTCTGTTTAGATGCGCACCTTCCTGGACCTGGATGGAGGGGGGAGGACCTTGGACTTCCCACAGGGCAGGAAACCCTGACTGCTATTTGGACTGGAAAAAGAGGGGGGGATGGAGGGAGGAGGAGGGAAATGGGAGGAGGGGAGTAGGCAGAAATTTTTAATAATAAAAATAAATAAATAAAAAGTCTTAGACATTTAGCACTTGTTGGAAAAAAAAATGTCAGTAAAGCCTACCTTGAGGCATACAAGAAAGGCCAAGCAGCAGAAAATCTTTTTACGTGTGATATATAGAGGAAATTGTTCTGGAAGAAATTCTCCCTTCCAGGGCACAACAAATTTCACACCGGAGAAAGACCTTATGTGTACAGCAACTATGGTAGAATATACATCAGAAAACCCAACCCAAATCCACATAAAAATTATACAACTGAGCAAAATTTACATGAGACATAAGTAAGAAATTATTTGGTGGTAACCTCATGTATCATCAGTTTGAAACAGAAGCAAGACGATGTATACTAGGCAAATGTGGCAATGCCCTCAGCAGTTTTTCCCATTTTGCATTCTCAAAGAAAAGTCACATTGGACAAAGATTCTTCTTGGGTATAGCAGCTTTGGTCTCTCTATCACTACCCCTTTTAAGCTTATTGAACAGTAGAGACAACATTGCACTGAAGAAACAGTTTAAGAGGACATGGAATGTACTGTCTCCTTACTCAGTATTGTATGACTTACAAAAGAGAATCTTTATTAGAATAGCTTTCCTGAGATAGCCAGGAAGCACCTGTGAAATTTTGTACATTTGTACATTTGCTATGTGATTATCTAGAAATTTCAAGTATGTCAGACAATTCTGCTTACTTTTAACTATTCTAGAGTCCTTAGCTAGCTATTTTGTTCCATTTCTGCTGTATACACTATTTCACATCTATCAGTAGTTAGTCAAAGTGCATATTTCACCAAAGTATGCTCTGAGAATGCAGATTTCCGCTGTTTTTTTTTTTTCTATTTGGTGAGAGTTATAACTGATATATACCAACTAGCAGCTCTCCATTTCCAAATTCTGATAGCTAGTGTGTTAACATGATTCAGCATCTGCTAAAAATATTCAGGTTGAAATCTGCATGTTTCCAAAGATTTTATTTCTTTGTGGAATATTGCTTCCATATGTAATGTTTGAGATGAATTTATTCAACCTCTTAAGCTTCCTGCCTTATAACTCTCTGTCCCTCACTGACAAGATTTATACAGATGCTTGTGAAAACATTGTTTTCTTATTTAATCTTTCATACTGTTATGTTCACTGTGTGGGATTGATTGGGGAAATAATTGAGCTTTGCCAGCATGATAGAAAGAATACCTTTTGTGAAGATTTGAAATTTTATGTATCTAACAGCAGGATGGCAGAGATTATTTCAGAACATAATTAGCTTAATTGGTAATGAGGCATGAGCCTTCTCTGGGACAACTGCAGGGCTTTGAGGATGAAACCTATGACCGGCATGTCAGGATCTTTTGTCAGATGTGAATTGGTCATAATGAAGTGACAGGTTATATAATAATCTCCAATGGTGTTGGGAATGCCATGATTGTAGGCCATTTTCCTAATGCATGGTTACTATTTTCTCCAATATTTTGTTGAAAGTGGATTTCTGTCAATATTTTCAAGAAGTCATGAGGATAACTATATGTTTTTCTTTGATGCTCACCTTCCTAGACCTGGAAGGAGGGGGGAGTACCTTAGACTTTCCACAGGGCAGGGAACCCTGACTGCTCTTCGGACTGGAGAGGGAGGGGGAGAGGAGTGGGGGGAGGGGGAGAGGAGTGGGAGGAGGGGGAGGGAAAGGTGAGGCTGGGAGGAGGTGGAAATTTTTTTTCAATAAAAAATAAATAAATAAAAGAAGTCATGAACAGAGAAGATGAAAGTTTAATAGGCATGCAAATTTTATAGAACCTAAATTGAGAGCAGTAACTGATATGTTTCTGGCTTTAATATATAGAACATTGTCATCTTTTCTCATATTTATGAAGTTTAAAGTAACTGACATATTTTTGTATCTTGAAACCTTAAGCCTTAGGAGTTAGAGAGGTAACTTAAAGGTGAAGAGTACGACCTGTGTTTGGTTTCCAGCCCCCACATTGTCACACAACCATCTGTAACTCCAGGAAATAAGCTATCATCTTCTGAGTTCCCCAGGCACTTTCATGCACATCGTTCATGTACAGACACCTGGGCACATGCATACACATAAAATACATCTATTAAAAAATGATACTTAAAGGACTGCAGGGATGGCTCAGAGATTAAAGGAACTATCAGTTCTTCCAGGGGTCCTGAGTTCAATTCCCAGAAACCACATGGTGGCTCACAACTATCTGTAATGAGATCTGATACCTTCCTTTGGCATACAGACATACATGCATGCAGAAAACTGAAGAAAAAAGAAAAAGAAAATAATAATTTTAACTTAGAATGTCTAACTCTAGCAAATAATATTTTACTTAGCAACTCTAAAATAGAATTGACTATCATGTAGAAAGGACATTTTGGAAAATAGAACTAAAAATGGCATGCAGTTTATATGAAAGAAGGGTTAAGGAGGAGAGCTCAGTAGTAGGACATTTCTCTAGCATGTTTTCAGCCCTGGGTTCAATCTTCACTATGGCAAGAAAAATACAGTAATTTCACTAAAATAGTGTGTTAATGTAAGCTCTGTTGGGGATGTGTCAGTCTAGAGGTTATGCCTCTACTCTGAAGATTAGCATAAGCACTACAAATCACATTGACTTAACCTCATCCTAAAAAAATCAAGTTCTGGCATAACCCAGAGAAGAATTTCAAAATCTAGAAATCACAAAATACTTATGGACAATAGGAATACAATATTTTAATTAGTTTTTAATGGTGAGAGACCAGAAGATATTACATGAATAATGGACCAGAATAATGGAACAGAAGTTAAGTTTATCAATATGAGTGTACCATATATCAGTTGGCTTCCCATCTACATAATAAAATACTTTAGATACTAAACTAATAAAAATAGGTTTATTTTTGACTCAGAATTTTGCATATTCTTGCTCATGACCAAATTTCTCAGTTGCTTTATGCTTCTGATCACACAGTACATTTCTGCATGAGTACATCTTGAAACAAATATTCTTACCAAAAATGAAGAAAGACAGAATAGATTGGAATCTTATAACTTCATTTAGAGACGGACATTGAAGACTTCCAATTAGGTGTTACTTCTGCTTTTTGGTTTGTTTTCTTTTTGTTGTTTTCTTTTTTTGTGGTGAGAGGCAGGGGCAGACATGGTTTTATTTCTTACTATATAGTCTGGACCTGCCTCAAGCTCTCAGAGGTCTGCCTGCCTAAGTGCCAGGATTAAAGATTTGTACCACAATGCCTGACAAGATTCTGAATATATATATTTTTATCCTCCCTCAACATCTGATTTTTGTGTCCAGAATCACTGTAGATTTTGTAGGTTGTCATTATACTACAAAATCTAGAGTCAATGGTCCTACAGGTGCTACACACTGTACCAGCTAAGCCCCTACCTCTTAAATATACATGGCACCTTCCAAGAGCATGACTCTGGGTTCCAGATTTTGAATATCTGGACCTTTGATGGATATTCTCTATCCAATTATAGAATTCCCTTAAAATTCATCTAAAATTGTCTGAATAAACCCTCTTGAAGTGTATTTAATGAGGATTGAAGCATAAATTGATCAGTCACTTACATTAAAATATACAAATTCTTTAGTGAATTTTCAATGTTGCAGAAGGGTGATCTTATAAAATTGCATTTGTCTTTTTTTATTCTGCTTTTTTTTCTCATGTAGATTCGCTAGTGAGAGATACCTAATGAAGAAGAGAAGGAAGATCAAATCCAGGTTTCCAATCCTTCTGTAGTTTGTTTCCTGGCAACTGCTGAATCTCCTCTGCTGTAGTAACAATTCCAAATGGCCATGTCATGGTTCCAACACTTACAAAGTGACTGTGCATCCTGAGGCTGCGTGAAAGCATATTAGCCTTGTTGTTTTATCCAAGGGCTAAAACTGTTTCTTGAGGTAATGGTTTCTTATTACTCTAACTCTTCCTGCAAACTGAGTTAACAGTTTTTATGATTAAAATCATTTCACTTAAGTAATTATTAAGTCTTTATTAAAAAAAATCTAGTGTTATTTTTCTATCTAAGTCCTAACTGTTTAAATAACTGCTAAAATAAAGGAAGGAGGAAGGTATGTGTATGAGAGTAGAATAAGAGATGGATATTCCTTAATTATACTCACTGGAGAAAGCAGCTTTTTCAGAGAGGTTGAAGAGAATTTAATGGGGGGAGCTATTTTTAGCACCTGAGAGAGAATTAAGAAACTCATTAGAAATTGTGATTAATCAACCCAGATCTTAGCTATTAAGAAGCAATTCTCACATTAACAGAGAAGCCAGGGAAAGAAGCAGTGTTAAGGTCACTACTGAGATCTCTGATTTAGAGAAACAAACTGCAACATAAGCTCTGGCTACAGGTAGATCACAACCATTGCTTAACTACAGTTTTGCAGCAAAGGATCATCAAGGAGAAATAATAGGTACCCGGACTCTCTCTGCTCCTAAACTCTGGTTTCAGGTTAACAACTACCAATGGCAATTGGACATTAAGAAAAAAAATCATTAACTGTCTGCACCATTAAGTGAGTGGGGACCCATATTAAGGTGCACATGTGGAAGTAAGGGCTATTTCTCTACTTTCACCTTTCTGTAGGTTCTGGAGATAGAACTCATGTCACCTTATTTGAGGGCAATCACCTTTACCCATTGAACTGTCTTGCCAGGTTTGCAAATTACAAATTTGAAGACAAAACACAAGAAAGCTCTATTATTCCATACCACATGAATTATGATCACTATCTAGGAAGTCAAACAGAATGACATTATAGGCAACTTTTTCTCATATTTAACACTCATATTTATAGTAAAGAGATCAATGATTGCAGAGATAAAGTCTAAAGATAAGACATTTCAGGACATTTTAAGCGTACTTTTGATTTTATGAGTATCCTTTATCTATCTATCTGTCAGTTCTTGCCTATTTTGATGCTATAAACATAATTTGTAGTTATCTCTTTAATATACTGATTATTTCCAGAAATGTTGTAGCATGTAGTTCTATTATGCTAAATATACTTTTTTCTGGATTATTTCCATACCAATATATTTAGTGGATGCACTAAATTACTTTCCTACCAGAAATGTAAAGGGTAACTGTCCCCATATCCTCCATGGCATTTATTAATATTGATTTTCATAATTATCAAGACAGTGACCTGGATGAGGAGGAGTGCCAGTATACATATGTTGTTGTTTTATTTGTTTCAGATTGGAATTGCTTCAATAACTAGTGGTCAGGACACACTTAGTTTCTTCTATTTGATCAGTTATTCACTCCAAAGCACTCAGTGTAGGGTAGAGAAAGGAAGAAGGTTGAAGACTGGCCCTGGGATCTTGGGAACTCCTGACTCTGCCTTTGATCAAAGGCCCTTTCTACATTGCTCCTCAAGAAAGAGCCCCTGAGAAGGAACAAGAATAGGACCAAACTAGTTCCTCTGAATGTGGTTGACAGTTGCATTGCTGGGGCAGACTGAGGGGCCACTGGCAGTGGCACCAGGATTTATCCCTACTGCATGTACTCACTTTTTGGGATTCTGTTCTCTTTGTATGTATACCTTGCTCAGCATAGATATAGTAGGTAGGGCCTTGGACCTTCCACAAGGCAACGTGCCTTATGGTTTCAGAGGATTAGATGGAAGTGGGATGGGAGGGTGTGTGAAGGGGATGGGAGGAGGGGAAGGAATGAGAACTTGGATTGATATTTTTTTAAAAATCTAATAAATTAAAAAAAAAGAAAGAGCCTTTGGAGCTTTTTATTTCTGACTGTAAGGCTGGGATATAGGTCAGGCATCATGTCTCTAAAAATAAGAACAAGATGTGAGGGGCGTGAGTGTTCACACACTTGCATACCTACTTCCTCACTGTTCCACAATGCCTTCCATAGGGAACTACAGCATCCCTTACTTTAGGCACATTCCTTCTTGATCAAATGTGTGGCACGTGCTTTTTCCTCATGGCTAAAGATGTTAATACTTTTTTTTTACCTGCATACTTTTTGGCCATTTGCACCTCATCTTTTGAGAACCATCTGCTCATTACATTTTCCCATTTATATCTAAACTATTTGAGGTTGTTATATTTGATTTCTTATGTTATTTATGTGTTGGGTCCTTTATATATTCTATATCAATCCCCCTTTAAATAGGAAGTTTGCAAAGACTTTCTCCTATTCTCTAATCTGTCTCTTACTCTGTTCTTTTCTATGACGTATAAGTTTTAAAACTTCTTGCAATCCCATCTGTCAGTTGTTGATGTTATTTACTGAACTCTTGGAAACTTCTTTAGGAATTCCTCACCTATGAGTACATCTTGAATTGTTTTTCATACAATTTCCAGTGGCAGTTTAGAGTATAAGTATCAGGTTTTACATTAAGGACTTTGATTTGTTTTAAATTGACATTTTGTACAGAATTTGTGATGGAAATATATTTTTATCCTTCTACAAGTGAATGCTCATTTTGTCTAGTACCATTCTTTGCAGATTGACTTTTTCTAGTGTGTTTGTATAAATTTTGCTTTTTATCCTCTGACAACATAGTGCACCATATACTATTTCTCATTTTCTCCATTTACTCAGCTGAAACTCTATTAGTAACTCCTCCATGGTCAACACAGTACATTTTGTTGAACTAAATCAATAAGGGTCAAGAGTCCTTGTTCTTTTGTTCTTCTGTTCTGCCCCTGGTATTTTTTTTCTTAGATTCCAATCCAATGTTTTTCCCTGTGTTTATTTTTATTATTATTTTAGAGGAAATAATATTAACTAAACTCATTTGAAACATTCTATATATGTTAAAATTTCTATATGGTCCATGGTAAATTATTCCATTCTAATTGAAATATATTCATAAACAACATGTAAAACAGAAAACTTGATAATTGTATGTGAGATGTGATTTTAATATACAGAGCCATCTGTGTATTTTGCTCTAACAAAAACTATATCTGGAATTAAAGGAGACAGTTTTATAATTGAAGTCATATGGGACCTTGACTGAGCAAGATTATGCTTGCAACACAGTGATCAGTTTTAGTAGGAATTGTATAGTTTTTCCCTTAGACTTTCTTTGAATTTTTAAATTAGATGTGTGTGTCTGTGTGTGTGTGTATGTGTGTGTGTGTGTGTGTGTGTGTGTGTGTGTAGGTGAATGTAGGCATGCTTCTGTAAAAACAAGAGGTTTATATCAGGTGTCTTCTGTTGTGGCTCTCTCTTTTGAGACAGTGTCTATGATGATTCTCATTGAATTCAGAGATAACTGATTGCTTAGATTTATCTAGGAATCAGCCTCTTTCTACCTGCTAGCTATAGGGGTTGCAGAAGTGTGCAACATCACCTGACTTTTGTGGAAGTGTTGGGGTTAAGAAAGTATGTCCTTATGCTTGTATGGCAGGGTCTTTAACAAATTAGCCCTAGTGTTAAGTTAGATAGGTTAAAGTAAATAAATTATACTGTCTTGGATATTTCCATGCTGTTTACTTCAAATATACTAAGGGTATATACAGAAAATAAGCATAAACCTTGTGTGTTCTAAGGCCCAGATGCCCAGTTCCCAGTTCTCATATACTAACTCCTCTGTACTTGAAACAGTTCTGATTTTATGTATCATATTCTTCATGTTTTTGGTGAATGTTTTCTTTGAGGATAAAGTTTTTATCCACTAAAACAAATGCACAAAGAAATTGTAAAAGAATCCCTTTGATGATCCTTAATGTCTTCTAAAATTGCAAATTATTGCTTTGGTTACATATGATTTCTGTTAAAATTTATTTTTAAA
The DNA here is from genome assembly GCF_000317375.1 of Microtus ochrogaster. Lineage (NCBI taxonomy): Eukaryota > Metazoa > Chordata > Mammalia > Rodentia > Cricetidae > Microtus > Microtus ochrogaster. The sequence goes on from NW_004949111.1 coordinate 247,027, forward strand.
AGTATTAAACCTAACAACAAATACCTCAACTCATATGTATCATTTTTCTTTACGGAAACCCATTAGCCATCTCACACCTATCTTTCTCTAGCTTTAATGTTTTTTCATGTGTTTACCACATAATAGTCAAGATAGGTATTATTTGTTAGAGAATGCAGAAGAGATGTAAAAGGAACCTATCAATGGAATAAAGTTCTTTTAAAAATGAGAAAAACTCACTTCTAAGGCTGACAGAGAGTCATAAAATCAAATTAAACAAGTTCAAATATACAAAAGTTTGCTTCAGACTGGTCTAACATGAGAAAGCCGGGTACTTTGCATTATTTCTCTGGCAGTAATTGCTTTGCAATGAATTTATTTTTAATCTTGTTAGTGCATGTTGA
>NW_004949111.1:280839-282684 GCF_000317375.1 Microtus ochrogaster
AGGGTAGGATAATTCTAAGAAAGTTCCTTGCATTTGATAATGGTATGTCAGTTATGTTAGGCCTTAGCCAAAGTTGGTTGACTCAACATTGCAAACGAGACTTTGGGTGATTGCCCAGGTAGTCAGTTGTCTCTGTCATCTGTTGCACATTCTGGACATCTCTCATTTTGTTAAGTAATATTTATTCCCTTCTCAGATCTTTGACAGAGTTGAAGATTATTTGATTGTAGTTACTTTCTACATTATTTAGACTCTTTGAGATAGAATGTCTAGCAAAACTTTTGTTCTCAATGTTGTTTATTATAATTATCATTTGTTATTATTGTTTATAGTTGTATTTGGTTTAGTTCTGGCTTATTTAGACAAAAGGGGGAGATGTAGGGTTAAGTCAGCCCCTTTAAGGGGCGGGTTTTGCCTTGGGCGATGGTTGATTGATAAATCCAGCGTGCGGAGGCTGCGCAGGCCCCTTTTTCTTTCCTAACTCCTGTGCTACGCAGGAACTTCGGTTCTGTAAGTTTTATTTAATCATTAAATTTGTATATATTCTTTAATATTTGCCTGCATTTCTTCACGCTGGTACAAGCTTGGAGTGAATACCCTCCTTCCATGAAACTTTTATCTACGGGTGATCCCCATGAGATTTTCTTGCTCTAGGTTCACATATCAATTGTTTGGATGCAATTATGCTGTTCTTATTCAGGCATCAACATTGTTAAGATTTCATGGATCATGGGTGAATATTCACTCAAGTATAGGGGAAGTGAATATTCCCTCAAGTATATCCAATAGTAGGTTATCTTTGGCCTGTGACTTTAACAATCTTTCCACGATTTCTTTTGACATTTTCTGTGAACCTAAGGAGTGAGATTTATATTGCAGATATGTCAGTTGGAATTGTCTACCTTGTGCCTGAGTCACATATTCTCCATATTTTGAAGAGTTAGAAATCTCAATAATATTCTCCACATTTTTTCAATAGCATTTTTCATAAGCAAAAAAGCAGCTTATTTTGCCAGGTGGTGGCGGTGCATGTCTTTAATCCCAGCACAGAGGCGTGCAGATCTCTGTGAGTGTAAGGCCAACCTTGTCTACAAGAGCTAGTACCAGGACTGGCTCCAAAGCTACAGAGTAACCCTGACTCATGAAACCAAAAAGAGAAGAAGCTTATTTCTTGAATGATGAGAGCTACAACTCTCTATGCATATAAGAATAAATACTTAGAATGCAGTTAGAAATCATACTGATTTAGGAAAAGGGCAATGGTATGCTTTCCCCTAGGGTCTATAATTTTCTAGGTTTTTAATACTAGGCATGATTTTAATCTTGTAGAAGGCTATAAATCTAGTTGGAAAGCTATTGGTTACCAAAAATATGCAAGTGCCACTACTGTACATTTGAGATGTCTTGCTGGACTGATAATAATTATAGTGCATAGGTTTTACATCATTTAGAAATGATGGTTTATTTTCTTTGTTAAGAGCTTGCATAACTCCTTCAGAAACTGTGACAGCATCCTTTCCAATTTGAATCCCCTTGATCTCCTATTGTTGTCTTATTGCTATAGCCAGAACTTCAAGAATTATGTTGAAGAAATATGGAGAGAGTGGACAGTCTTATCTAGGGTAATCTCTTTGGTTTTATCTCAATTCAATTTGATGCTGGCTGTAGGCTTGCTGTATATTGCTTTTATTAAGTTTAGATATGTTCCTTGTAACCCTTATCTCTCCAAGACCTTTATCATGAAGGGGTGCTAGATTTTGTTGAATGATTTTTTAGTATCTAAAGAGATGATCATATTTTTTTTCTTTCAGTTTATTTCTTTAATGAATTACATTGATAGGTTTT
>NW_004949111.1:283256-291409 GCF_000317375.1 Microtus ochrogaster
TATAGGTCTATTTAAATTGTTCACTTGGTCTTGATTTAATTTTGGTATATGGTATCCTGTTGATATTTATGTTGTTTTTCTGAAGAATGTGCAGAGAGACATATGTGGTTAAACTTTTTCATTTTGAAATTTAAGAGAACTATGTCTGTTTTCAGGGATCTATTATGTATTCACCCACCTTCATTGTATATCTAATATTTATAATATAGCATATGAATAATGCTTTGCAAGAGTCCTGAGAGAACTCGCAATCAAATTGAGTTACTGTTACATAGCAAGTTCCTCTGTATGAAATATTTGATGCTGCAGTAAAAAAAGAAGTTGCTGAGAATCACTATCAGACATTCCAAGTTGAGACCAGACTAGCTCCCTGGAAGAAGCAAAAACCAGCTAAACTTACTGGTTGAGGCTTAGACCATGGAGGAACTTGTAAGAAAAAACAAGTCAAACTCCCTGGAAAAGGCTTAGACCAAATGAGGAAATTGTAAAGGATACTCCAACCTATTGAGCTGCCTTCAGACAGCGCAATGTGTTCCAGGCTCCCTGTTGTTGTAGGCTGTCAACTATGCTGCAGTGATCAAGGAACCCAATCAAACTCATTTCGACTTTTGTGACATCTGTCCCTTGGCTTGGTGTGGTCTCCCTGTCTAACATGAATAGACATGTGTGTTGCCCAGGAAAAGACTTTTCAAACAATAGTTACTAAACTCCTGTGCAAGCATGTAAAATGCAATGTGTACAAATGTGAAGATGGCATAATTTAGAATGCCATTCAGAACTTTTCTTTTTATAACTATTAAACTTGTAAATAAATTAAAAAATGAAAATGTGGTAAAGAAATTACTCTGTTTAAGAGCAGATGGTCTTAAAGAATACCCAGGTTTAGGTCCTAGCAACCATACAGGCATCTCACAACCAGCTGTAACTCCAGTTTCAGAGGATCTAAGATGCTCTTCTGTATGGACAACCATTCTCATGCCCACGGATACACATAAATGAAAAGAAAATAAGTGTTTATAAAGATACCTGAAACATATATAATTTAAATTTAGAAACTCACAATGTTTTTCTTATTTCTTCTCTGGAGAAACAGTAATCTAAATAGGTAAACATATATATTTCTAGGCTTTAAAATGAATAGAAATGTATATGATTTATATAAAACAGGAACTTGACTTTCATATACTTAATTATTTTTTAGTTTAATACATCATAAATCAGTAATGGGAATTCTTGAACCTTAAGCCTTACATAGATATAAGTGCCATATTACTGAGTACCCTATCTTCATTTCATTCATTTGAATGACTATGTGATTTTCCAAGTAAGGAAATTCTGTAATTTGTGTAAATACTTTTATAGTCACTGTTTTATTGCTGGGAAGAGACACCATAACCGTGGCCACTCTTTTTTTTTTAAAAAAAAAAGACCATTTAATTGGATCTTGTTTACAATTTTAGAACTTTAGTTTATAATTATCATCACAGATAGCACGGTAGCAGGCATACATGGTGTTAGAGAAGTAGGTGAGACTTTTATATTGTATCCACAGGGAATGAGAAGAGGGCAAGAGAGATACGAGGCCTGGCTTAGGCTTTTCAACTATCAGAGCCCAGCACAAATTCCAGTGACATACTTCCTCTAAAAAGGCCACTCTTCTTAGTCCTTACCAGACTCTTCTATCCACTGAGGATCTAGCATTCAAACACATAAACCCAAGAAGCTCATATTCATTGAAATCACAATAATCACCTACTTATTGATCAACATTCTATTTTTGTCCATGTTTTTCTAATTAGAATGTTTGGTTTTTGAAACAAATTTGTTGATAATCATCTGTACACTTCGTACTGAAGAGACTTGGTCCCAAATGTACTTTGCTTTAGATTAGTAATGATAATTAACCTCTATGGGGGAATGTATAACTTTAGGTTTTGTTCATCAGTATGCAGTAATTTCCATTGTCTCACTTATTTTTACCATACAACTTTACTATTATATGTGTGTGTCTATATTTCTATTAGTGTCAAACTGTAATATATTAGTAAATGCATAAATGCAATTATTTATATAAATATTTCAGATTAAATAACTATGTAAATAAAAAGATTAACTTACACATTTATATTTATATGACATAATAATAATTTTTCTATAAATCCTTTTATTTATTTTTGTTATTGAAGATGAACTTTTTAATTATCAAGTTATAAACTTTTTTTCAGTTCTTTTCGTTCAATTAATTTTTGTACTGTTCAGTGGTTGAACAAGGTGTTAGTTGTAGGTAAGATGCTTAAAGAATGATGTTTTCATCCTCTCCCACACAGTCTTTCAAGGTTTAGAATAGCAGGTGATCGTAACTAAGTCCACCTACAACATTATTTTTGACAAGAGGCTTTTATGCTATGCAGACACAATTTCTGTATGAATTCTGTGTCATATCACATAGCCAATTGCCACCACATGGTCTGGAGCACTGGTTATCAACCTTCATAATGCTACCACACTTTAACACAATTCTTCATTCTGTGCTAACTCCAATCATAAAATTATTTTAGATACTTCTTAATAATTATCATTTTGCTACTCTTATGAATACTAATGTAAATATCTGAAATGCAACCACTGTGAAAAGGTCCTTCACTCAAGGAGTTGCAACCTAGAGGTTAAAAACCATTGGTCAAAGCACTAGGTGAAAATTCAAGACATCCAGAAATTTGGGGATGATTATAATTTCCTTTGCATTTTTTCCCATGTTAAAATAATTTTGCTAGGAAATAGGCAGTGTTCAGAAAATCTGAATAAATATATGCTTGAAAAAAAGATACAAAAGGGAAATGTGTCAAAGTTAAGCAAGAGATGAAAAATTGTATTGATTTTTTTAGCACTAGTTCAAAACATTGTCATGTTGACAATAAAAGAGAAATCAACTCCCACTTTTCATTTTTCCTGAGTGATATTTGCAGGGTATAATTATGACTAACTATTGGTATTAGAGTTGTTGTCTGTAGGTGTACTGTTATGTCTATTGACTTCATTACTCTAACATGAATATCAATAGGTTTCTATCTGATACAACTTATCAGTTTTCCTATATTCATTTTCCACATCTTTGTGCTGATTAAAACTTATTGTTTCATATTATATTTAGAAGAGCCGAGTTGAAAGATTAGTATAATATGGCATTATATTTGCTATGAGAAAGTTTGGCAGCCATGGAATGCATTATTTTATATTACCATACAAATTATAGAACTGTTTTTCTAAAGTAGGTTATAACTTATTTGGATATAATTATTCTGATTCTACTTCATTTTATTTGTTTACCACTTAAGCAATTATTGTTTTATTGTCCTGTTCCACGTGAGTGCAGCTAGAGCCAAGTCTGAGTAAAGGACATCAGGATTAATGGAACATGCACTTTGGATATTTCAGAATCAGAAGCCTTTATGGTACATCACCAAGGGGATTTTACACCTAACCCAGACAGGTGGACCAACAGGATGGAGACTTCATCACCATATCCTCGGGTTAGGACCAAGGCAACACATTCTCAGGAAGCAGGGTTGGTGAACAACTCTGAGAGCATGGAAATTGCAAGTTTCTTAGAAACAAAGAGCAACAAGGGCAAGAAAGGTCACCAACAGGGGAGGTGAGTAGAAAGGCCAGGACTCCATAGGTAAATCATAGGTAAATCATAAATCATAGGTCCCAACATCTCCCCCATAATTATTTTATAAAAGGAAGATCCTCCTTTCTTAGGTCATCTCAGGAGAGCAGTCCCTTAGCCATCCTTGGGAGGCATCTTCCCTATCTTAGGTGGCTGCTCCCCTTTAGATGTTGCCCATCTATGGAGGTATCCTCAATATTTCTGCATTTGTAGCCAGACTTGTGGCACATCTGAATTCTGAGATGACAAACTTAAAAGATCTTGCTGAGTGACCATGTTTTGTGATCTCATGGATTGCATAAGTTCACACCAAATCCAGAGACAAATGCTCATGGCTACAAAACCCAGAATAGCCAGCAAGAGTCCCTGGCCACTGTTGGACCCAGCCTCCCACCTGGGCCATAGCATTGGCTAAAACAGTATTATTTAAAATTAAGGGAAATAGAATTTTACAATTTCAGAAGCATTGGTCACAACAGAGGATGTAACACAAGCCGTATCAAGACAGTTGTTTAATTATCCATAATGAGTCCACCTGCACTTGCAATAAGGCAGTTTGCTGATTGAAATTTAAAAGTACAAATTGATGTAAGAATTCAAGGCATCTTCTGTTTGAAGGACCTTGCTAACTTGTCTTGCCAATCTATCTATTGGATCTGCCACAAGAGATGTTTGGGCCATTGCCAGCCTAGCTACTGTCGCAGCGGCAGCAGAGACTGCAATGACTGCAACCACAGCAGCTATTACTTCGATATCACTTTTTCTGGATAGCAGAAGTGTCACTTCTGCTCCAACAGACTTCTCTTGCACTGGCAAAAGAATGATCATTGGTACACAAGCTAACAGGGCAGCTGAAGAGCTTCCATCCCTGCAACTGCTCAGGTTGCAGTTTCTAGAAGCACAATTAAAAATAACATCTCCCTCCCCAAAACTACTATTCCGAAGTCAGCAGGTCCATGGCCATACCACCACATGTTAACCCTACCTCTTAACAAATCTGTACTTTAGTTGATACACTCTCCCAAAAGCAAATCAAAGCTGGCTACTGTAGGCCAGTAAGAGGGAGCTGGGGTAGGTCCATGATCATGTGTCACAGTACTTTTAAAATCCTCCTTATTCATGAAATACCAAATATTTCTTAGTACCACGACCTTGCTAGATGTAGCATTTGGAGTAAAATCAGCTATGGAAGTATTACTGAGTATTACACAGTGATGTAAAAATGAAGAATTTTAAGAGTGATTCTGTGCCTTAACAAAATATGTTTCCTGAAGAGAAAAAGTGGCATTAACAAGAGCTTGATCTAACAGTTGGTGAAATAAACAGATGGATATAAAGGACTAGTCTGGCTCACTGGCATGAATATTAGGGTGTTTCTTACCAGGCCCCATACAGTTTGCAGCTCACTTCCCTTCTGCCCAGGATTCTATTCTGTCTACTCCACCCACCTAAGTTCTGACCTATCAGTACAAGCAGTTTCTTTATTAATTAACCAATGAAAGCAACAGATAGTCATATGACCTTCCCACATCATCCCCAGAGATGTTCTGAGGGATGCCCTCTGGAAGACTGGCCAGTAGGGAAGTAATAAAAAGGAGGCAGGAAGGTGAATTGAGGGCCTCAAAAGATAGAATGTGTAGAGATATATGTTATTATGTTGATTGTTTTGTCTTTTGTGTTCTGGACTGGAGAAAGACATTCAATTCTGGGAACTGCTAAGAAAGGTATTTTGACTTTAAAATATGGGCCTAAGGATTTGATGCCTTGGAAAAGAGGTTCTGCTTTTGCCTCCACAGTGGATGAGAACCTGTGGATTCATTGCAAATTTACAGGGTTTGAATCACCAAGAACCCCTGAAATCTTGGTGTAAAATACTCCCAAGAATGCAGCACACCCGCTCAGCAGGAAGTAGCCAGATGGGTTGATGATGCCCAAACTCCCTAAAAGATTGTTAAAGTGGGGCCCCTTCAATGGTTCCAGAGCAGGAGGAGTGAGCCTGCTTCCCTAAGTTCTGCTCCACTCCCTGCAGCAGTTTGGATCCAGAATGAGTGTGGCTGGGGCCATAAGGCAGCTGGGACAGAGCTTTGCCACCACATCTACTGCTGCTGGATTTGCTCTCTCACAGACTGTGCAGACGGCTGAAACTCTCAACCAGCTTGCTGAAAAGAGTCAGCAATGCTTTTCACATATCCAATTGAGCATATTGACCTTGAATCAACAAGTAGCTCTGGTTCAGGAGCAAGTGGATTATCTTTGGACTTTTTAACAGTTTGTCATGTTATATATGTTACTCATGGCACTCTATTGCATGCTTCTGCTACTGTTATGGAACTCAACCGTCATATGAGAGGGGTTTGCAATACAGATTTGTTAATTTTACCACCCAGTTAGTGCATGCTACATGGTTGTAGCACTGGTCTGGCTCCTTTGCACTGTCAGTCGTAGGGATACTTGGTTTAGGGCTATGTGTCTGGGTAGCCACTGACGGGCAATACTTTGGGGGCAGGATGCTACCTAAGACAGGGCATATTAGAGGGCTATTCCCCATGACAGGCAAGGTATTATAAAATAAAATGGGTGGAATTGTGATCCAGTTGCCCTCACTCCCCCTGACTGACAGCAGAACTTCCTTGTGGTCTGTAATTGATAAGGATGTTTGTGTTCTTTCTGGCTGGTGTGTCTCCACAGAAGCTGTAGAGGTATAAAAGTTTGCTGGGCAAAATAAAGGTTGCTGTTCTTCCACCTGAAAAAAGACTTCATTTGTCAATCCTGGCACCCTCAGCCAGTCTTTGCTATCCAGGCTGTGCTGGCTGCAGCAACTCTTCCCATCATCAGCTGTGGCCATTCCTTCCAGAAATGGATAGGAGCTCTGCTGTTAAAACAATTATGGCCTTCATCCCCCAGTCCCTGTCCTAGCAAGTTTCCCTGAGGCTGAATAGCTGCTGAAATAATCTGACCTTGAATGAAATTCCCATCTATATCTCTGCATATCCTGATATCTTCATTTAAACTCTGCTTTGTGAGGGCGTAAGGCTTCTTTAAAATATGTGTTAGCATTTTCAAATGCAATCTGTTTTACTATGAGCATGGCTGCCATGGCATCACCAAATAATTTCCCTGCTAACGCAATAGCCCATACACATAGTCCTGAAATGGTTCTGAAGGCCCTTGTAAAACTTTAGACAGTTAATCTTCCACTGCCCTGTTGGGTAGCGCCTTCCAAGCTTTAGTAGCAGTGGTGGCTATTTGTGCAAATACTGCCAGATAATACGAAATTTGCTGCTGCAAATTGGCATAAGCCCCAGCTCCAGTTAACATGTCTAAATTATGCTGAGCTTGTCTGGCTTGAGCATTCAATTGTGCTGTCTGCAAACAGCTTTCCTGGTATTCTCCCCGCCATAGAAGATAGTCTCCCCAAGATAAAATAGTGTGGCATAATTGCTGCCAATTGCTTTGTGTAAAATTCAGAGCTGAGAAAAACTCCACCATGGCCAATGTGAAGGGTACTTAGGCTCCATAGGCAGCAACAGCCTCCTTTTAACTGCTTTATCTCCTTAAACTCCAATGGAAAATGTTGGCGCATCACCTGCCCTGGATTATTAGGGTCTGGTACTTACATTATAGGTACCACCCTGTGTGCACAGTGGAAACATACCCCTCGAGAGAGCACAAACCCCCTTCCCCAGCTCTTTCTGCAGGGCTGTCTTTGTTATGCACAACCCAGCCCCCCAGCACCCCCCCCCGCAACCCTGCCCTGCTGTATGGTAGAACCAGTGCTCAAGAATAGTTTTCTGCTCCTACACTAAGGCGACCCACCCGGAGCAGTGAGTGCCTGCCTACTGGGCAGGACTCAAGCTCACCTGTAAGGGAGCCCAGGCACCTTCAGCTTGTGCTTCAGGGGTTCCTGTGCTCTCCTGGAACTTGCCCTGCCTGCCTGGTTTTTTCCTTTTGTCCCCAGATCATCGGGCTACCAGGCGGCCCTGCTTATGTACTGAGGAGTTACATCTGGACGGGTGAGTGTGTGCTATCCAAGGGCGGATTGTCCCGGAAGAGAGCACAAACCCCCCTCCCCCAGCTCCTTCTGCAGGGCTGCCTTTCTTACACACAACCCCCCCCAAAGCCTGCGTTTTCTGTTAGGTCCCTTGAACAGGAACAATTGTCTGCTCCTACACTAAGGCTACCCATCCAGAGAGGTGAGTGCCTGCTTACCGGGCAGGCCTTAAGGTCCCCCCAGAAAGGGAGCACGTGCATCTTCAGCTTTTGTGGCAGGGTGTCCTGTGTTCTACTCATCCCAGCACTGCCCCCCAAGTTCTCCCTATTGCCCGCGGGTCCTTGGATTACCAGGCGTCTATGTTTCAGTGCTGAGGAGTTCCATCTGGACTGGACGGTTCCTGCTTCTACACTGAAGAGTTACAACCAGAGAGTCAGTCACAGCAAAGACTGGACCAAGACACCAGTCCTCTCCTGGCTCCATTTGAAGGAA
>NW_004949111.1:305443-339189 GCF_000317375.1 Microtus ochrogaster
ACATGGATGGAGGGGGGAGGACCTTGGACTTTCCACAGGGCAGGGAACCCTGACTGCTCTTTGGACTGGAGAGGGAGGGAGAGAGGAGTGGGGGGAGGGTTAGAAGGGTGGGAGGAGGGGGAGGGAAATCGGAGGCTGGGAGGAGGGGGAATTTTTTTTCCTTTTCTCAATAAAAAAAATAAAATAAAATAAAAAAAGAAACATACCCCTCTATTTTCATCCTTATTTAAGTGAGACCACCGTCTTTCATCATTATAAGCCGGTGGGGCCAAAAGAGTTGGGGGTGAAGGTTCTTCTTCTGCTTTACATTTTCTCAGCTTTCTACAAAGATCTCTTATCTCCCTATGTATTATTTCTTCCTCATCTTCTGATGATTCCTCACTATCCTCTAAAACTCGGAATCATCAGACTCCTGCAGAGCAATTGACTGCTTTCTGAACCAGGCAGAGCAGATTTTCTCTAATGATCCTCTCTACATTTTTCCCATTACCACCACCACATTCCCTCTTTTCTCCTTCCTGATCCTCTAGAGAACACAGAGAGTGGTGGGTCTCTTCTTCCTGAATCTTGTAAAACTTCCTTAGCTGTTTCTACCTCCTGTTTAACTTTCACCCTATCCATTAACAGAGCATCTTTAACTAACAGCCACAGTGAAAAGGTCACAGTAGGAAAACTGTCAGGACCCTCTCATTGTAGATTCTTTTGTAGGTCTCTGCACACCTCTTCCCAATCTGGAACATTCAGACCTCCTCTCTTAATAAACCAGTGAATGGCCTGCTCTATGGTTTTAGGAAAAGCTTCTATGGTTCTTTCTTTTACCTTCGTTCCTTGTTGCTCTAACAATCCTTTTACCTGAAATTGCAATTCTCTTTGCTGCTAGCAGTTCCAATCTTGATACCCCATTATGTTCCTGATGGCCCAGGATGACCCTGTGCTCTTACCCCTCTTTCTTGGATGTCAGTGGGACCTCCACTTGCTCTGCCAGCACAGCCTGGATTCTAAGTCCGAGTGAAGGATGTCAGGATGAATAAAAGACACACTCTGGATGTTGCAGAATCAGAAGCATTTATTGTAAATCACCAAGGGGGTTTTATACCTAACCCAAACATGTGGGCCAACACGATGGAGATCTCGTTGCTGGATCCTCAGGTTAGGGCCAAGGCAATGCGTACTTAGGAAGGAAGAAGGGTTGGTAAACAACTCTGAGAGCATGGAATTTGCAAGTTTCTCAGAAACCTAGAACAACAAGGGCAAGTAAGGTCACCAACTGGGGAGGTGAGTAGGAAGGCCAGGACTCCATTATGTCATATCAGTCCTGCATGTTTTTGTTTAATAGAAAACATATTTTCTGTTATTATTATAGACTTTATGTAGAAACAAACAAAAAATCTATAACTAGCCTCACCTTAACAGATTACTACTTTTGACTTGTTTATGTCAAGTCAACAACCTCAAACATTTATTTTAGTTATTACTAAAATAGCTTTACTTAGTTGTAATTGTATCTTTCAAAATTGATTTTTCCATCAGTATTAAATCTTGGAGAAAATTCTAACCATTTCTTATTGTCTGTTTTTGAGGGCATACTAAAAATTATGAACAATATTAAAAATGTTCTGGTAGTTTTCTGATGTAGGAGTGTCTTCTAATCTATCTTTTGCTTTCATTGACTAATTAATAAAGAAATTGCTTGGCCTGATAGGTCAGAACATAGGTAAGCAGGGAAGACAGAACAGAAATGTGGGAGGAAGAAGACAGTGAGGCAGACACCATAGCTCTCCTCTCTGAGATGGACATAGGCTAGAATCTTTCCTGGTGAGCACCACCTCATGGTCCTACACACATTATTAGAAATGGGCTAATTAAGATGTGAGAATTAGCCAATAAGATGTTAGAACTAATGGGCCAAGTAGTGTTTAAAAGAATATAATTTGTGTGTTGTTATTTCAGGGCATAAGCTAGCCAGGTGGCAGGGAGCCAGGCAGCAGGAACACAGCCCATGTTCCTTCTACAGTTTTTTATGTAATATTTTTTTCTCATTTTGATATTAGAAGAACTTAATAATTCTTTGTTGTCATATCTGATCATTAATTTTAGTTTTATTTCTCAATAAAGTGACAAAATATTTGAGTAAAGCTGTTTACAAAGACAATTGTTTTAGCTAACAGTTTCATACCATAGTCCATCATAGCAGGCAATGAGGCATGTGGTTAATTTGTATTCATAGTCAACAAAGAGAGAGAAATGGAGACTGTGTTCTGTTGGCTTTCTCCATTTCCTTAACTATAGGAACCACTTCCCACGGGATGATAATATCCTCATTTTGGACAGGTGTTGCTAACCCTTCTAATCCAATTTAAAACTCCCTCACAGACACCCAGAGGTATATGTCTCATAGTGACTTTAGATTGGGTCACATTGACAATCAGGAATATCATGAATACTAGGACAGATACTAGTTACTCAACTGATGTTCCTGGATGATGGGTCATGTTTATGAGAATCTAAATTAGATGCTTTAAAGTCTTTTGTTCTATAAAGTAATTTCCTCGAAAATGTGTATGATGCAAGAAAATTCTACAAAAGTCATACACTATTTAAACTAAGAACATATTTTTAAAAATGTAACATTAGTAAATTTTATCATGTAAACATGACAGATTTAATTTCATAAATCTATCCTATTATAGCCTCAAGATATATGGTATTGCCTATTGCTCCTAGTCATCAAACTTATACACCACAATGATGCACTAAACACTGCAGATTATTGTAACACCACAGTAAGCATGTTTTAGTTTGACTATGACACTTCTATCTTAAGTTAATGTGTTTGTGTTCTTGGTGCCTGTGTTAATTCCTACAACTATATACAGGCTAGGGTTATCTCAGAAGAGAGAACTTCAATTAAGAAAATTCTTTTCATTATGCAGAGAACACTCACTAATCTGCACCTGGTCCTTTGGCTTTCAGTTTAGTGTTTTTATGGGATTTGTGAATGTATGAATAAGTGGGTATCTGATGTGGGAAGTACTTCTGTATATGTGTTGCTTTTATTGGTTGATGAATAAAGATGTTTGGGTCAATGGCTTAGCAGAATAAAGCCAGACCAGAAATCAGACTAGAGATAGAGAGAATAGGTAGTGTCAAGGGGATGCCCTGTAGTTGCCAAAGGAGGACATGCCAGAACATTACCCGGTAGTTCATAGCCTCATGGCAATACAGCATGGTAGAAATGGGTTAACTTAAGACAAAAGAGTTAGCCAAAATATGCCCAAGCTATTGGCCAAGCAGTGTTGTAATTAATTAAGTTTCTGTTTGTTCATTCGGGTCTGGATGGCTGGGAATGAACAAGTAGTCTCTACTTACTGGTCTCTGATTCATCTGCCATCTCTTGGTCATTTTCCTTCTCTTGGTTTGGCCTGTCCAATTTTATATTTTATTTTGCTATATTTTAATATGATCTCTTAGAATAATGTTGTTTTTTATTGTTTTTATTGAACTATACTTTTGTCTCCACTCCCCTCCCTTCCTCACCTCTTTCCTTCTACCCTCTTCTATAATCCCCATGTTCCCAATTTACTCAGGAGACCTTGTCTTCTTCTCCTTTCTATGCAGAGCTGTGTTTTTCCCTTTTAGGGTCCTCTTTTTTTGTCTAGTTTATTTGTGGTTGTAGACAGTAGGCTGGTTTTTCTTTGTTATGTGTGTAAAAGCTACTTATGAGTGAATACATATTGTATTTGTTTTTCTGGGTCTGGATTACCTCACTCAATATGATTTTTTTCAAGATATGCCCAAATTTCAAGATGTCATTGTTTTTTTGCTACTGAATATTAGTCCATTGTTTAAATGTACCACACCACATGCACATACCCATATTCCTAAATATATAAATGTAATTGGTTCAATCTGTAATAATCATATATATATATATATATATGATCTCAAAACTTAACACCTGATATTGTAGAACAGTCTGCTGCTGAATCTGGTGTTTATAAATATATTATTCATCCAGGCTTTCTGGACAATGAGCTTGAGGGATCTGCTTGTATTCATGTTCTCTTTTTTGAGATTACAAGCATACATTGTTTGGTTTTTACTTGGGTACAGGGATCCAAATTAGGTCTTTGTGAAATCTAGGTCTTTGTGAAAGTATCTTGAAAAAAAAATAATTTTATAAAATAAGTGTATTACAAGTCTGTTCAAATTAAAGAGTAAATAACACAGAAATGGAAATATGTAACACATTGTATTCTAAATATTTTTCATATATAATTTGTTTTATTTTTATAATTGCCCTTAGGATAATGTCTCAATATACTTTTAAGAGCATTAGATATAGAATATATATGTGATTTTTACTCATATTCACAAATGTATATGGGGAACTGGCTATTTTAGTTTACTGGTTATAATAAAATTTGACATTTTTAAGATTATGCCACATTTGCAGCTATGAGAACAGCAGAAAACTTCTATGTGTTCTCATGGTAATGGAGGTGGGTGAGAACACGTATTTTCTAATTCTTTACTGGCTTCTAATGCAATATACATCAGTTTTATTTTTGTGAATGGCCATCAAAATGCCACCGCGTGCTGAATTGCAATACTTATTTTGCTAATATTTTCAGGCAAGTTTATATCAAATAGTGGTGATTGATTTCTATGTGAATTTTCAGTTATATATCATTTCTACAGCATTTTGGGGTACTACACTACATACTGAACCATAGAGACTATACATACTTGAACTAACATTTTTTATTTAATAGTTCTTTGATTTTACATTTTACATCACGACCACCGTTGTTCCTCCCTCTCTCTCCCTGCTCCCCCAACCGTCCTCTCATGCAACCCCCTATCCATTCTTCAGACAAGGTAAGGCCATCCATGAGGAGTCTGCAAAGTCTAGCATATCAAGTTGATTCAGGACCAAGTCCCGCACTACTGTGTCACTGCTGAGCAAAGTATCCCTCCATGGGGAAATGGGCCCCAAAAAGCCAGTTCATGAACTGGGAATAAATCCTGATCACACTGCCAGTGGCCCCACAGACTTCCCAAGCCACAGAACTATCATCCACTTTCAGAGGGCCTCCTTTGGTCCTCTTCTCCAGCTATCAGTCCAAAGTCAATAAACACCCACTAGCTCAGGTAAACTATCTCTGGGGATTTCCCCTTCAAGACCTTGAGCCCTTTGCTTATATAATTCCTCCTCTTTCTCTTCAACTGGACTGGGACCAGTTCACACAACCTCTCCACTATTGCTAGGAGTCTTAGCTGGGGTCATTCTTGTTGATTCCTGGGAATTTCTCTAGCACCCGGTATAACCCTTACCCCATAATGCCTTCCTCTATCTAGATGTTATTCCCCCTTTTCATTCCTCCCCAAACTGGGCCATCTCAAGCCCTCACTTTCCCATCCCCCATCCCCTCCTTTCTACTCCCTTTCCCAGTTTGTTCCAAAGACTTTAAGTATTTCCTTTTTCTGGTACCCTGAACATGTGAACACTCTCAGGAGCTTCATTTTTACCTAACTTCTCTGGGGTTATAGATTGCAAAATGATTATACTTTGCTTTACCTTTAATATCCACTTATGAGTGAGTACATACTATGTTTATTTTTCTGGTCTGCTCCACTCCATGCAACAGTTTGAATCCAGAATGAGTATGGCTGGGGCCATAAGGCAGCTGGAGCAGAGCTTTGCCACCACAGCTACTGCTGCCGGACTTGCTCTCTCACAGACTGTGCAGATGGCTGAGACTGTCAACCAGCAGTCTGAAAGAGTCAGCAATGCTTTGGACATTATAAATCTTAATGGACATATTCAATTGGGCATATTGACCTTGAACCAAAAAGTGGCTCTGGTTCAGGAGCAAGTGGACTATCTTTGGACTTTTCAACAATTAATCATGTTATGTGTGTTATTCATGGCACTGTATTGCATGCTTCTGCTATTATACTCATCCGTCATATGAGAGGGGTTTGCAATACTGATTTGTTAATTTTACCACCCAGTTAGTGCATGCTAGATGGTTGCAGCGCTGGTCTAGCTCCTTCGCACTGTCAGTCCTAGTGATACTTGGTTTAGGGCTGTGTGTCTGGGTAGCCACTGACGGGCAATACTTTGGGGGCAGGATGCTACCTAAGACAGGGAATATTAGAGGGCTATTCTCTATGACAGGCAAGGTATTATAAAATAAAATGGGGGGAATTGTTGTGATCCAGTTGCCCTCACTCCCCCTGACTGACAGCAGAACTTCCTTGTGGTCTGTAATTGACAAGGATGTTTGTGTTTTTTTCTGGCTGGTGGGTCTCCACAGAAGCTGTAGAGGTATAAAAGCTTGCTGGGCAAAATAATGGTGGCTGTTCTTCCACCTGAAAAGAAGCTTCCGTGTCTCAATCCCGTCACTCCCCCGCCAGTCTCGGCTATCCAGGCTGTACCATTTTGACTGGTGTAAGATGATATTTCAGAGTAATTTTGATTTGCACTTCCCTGACAGCTGAGGATGTTGAGCAGTTTCTTAAATATTTTTCAGACATTTGAGATTCATCTGTTCAAAATTCTCTCCTTTGATCTTACCCCATTTTTTAATTGGATTATTTGGTACTTGATGCCTTGCCTATGAAAGAAATTCTTGAAAGAACGAATAAAATTGTTTGTGAATGTATCTCAAGTTTCTTTTGTAGTCTATGTCTCTGTTTCAATTGGTTTGTTTATGGCATTTTCATATATGAATGTTTTGTATTTTGCTCAAAGTCAACTCCAACCATTCTCCCATATTCCACTTTTTATGACGACCCAGTTTCCATTTTGGTTTTATATTTTTCACGTAAAAAATAATGTGATACTTGTCTTTATTTTTTCTCCTGTTTTCCTTACCTCCATCTTTTACACTCCTACTTTACCCTCATAATACTTTTTCTATTTTTACATATGTACACATTTTGTATGTGTCTGTAATTTGCATCTAAATTTTTCATCTGAGAAAAACATTAATATGTCTTTCTCAGTCCTTATTATTCTTTCATGTCTCACAGTTTTATTTATTTCTTATATGTAACCGAGTTTCATTCTTCTATATGTTTGTAATTCTCTTTTGACAACTATTCATTTAATATATTTTCCCATGTATTGACTGCATATTTTGGTGCTGATTGTTATTTATTATAGATTTTACATATTAAATCCTAGCCAGATACACAATTCATAAAGATTTTTTTCCTTTTAGACTTCCTTTATTTTCTATTTCCTTTTTTGTACAAATGCTTTTTAAATTTTTGCAATCACTTTTGTCATTTTTGCAATCATTTAAAAAGCAATTTGACATTTTAGAAACTCCTTACCTGTGCCTAAATTTTGCAGTATTATGCCCATATTTTAATGTAGTATTTTCATATTTTAATATATTATATCCAGGCCTTTGATATATTTTTAGTTGAATTTAGTGCAAAATGAGAGATATATACTTAGATTTACTCAGATTTTTTCTTCTACTTGAACACACCAGGCACAAAACATTAAAAGAAATTCTTTTCTTTTCTGTATGTGTTGGATAGTTTAATTAAATATTAGGCAAGTAACTTTCTGGGTCTTTTGTTTTACTATGTTGGTCTACCTATCTGTTTATTTTCTGGTACTGTAGTATACAAAGTTTATTAAAATCTCATGGAAAAGGCAATAACACCTACCCATCAAAATTCAAGTGCTTGTGTAAAACAAATATCTATCCCCATCCTTCTTCCTACTATTTTGCAGTATCAACAAATTTTTTTTAGAAACAATTCAGGCTATTGAGCATGGTTTGCCTCTGTGACTATAATGATGATACTTGAAGGTTTTATCTTTGTTTTTTCTGAGGTTGTATATTTGCTTTTTTGTCTATCAGAAATGATAATGTAATATAATGAGTTATATAAGTGCATAGGGAATGATTTACAAAATATTATCCTCATAAAATTTTTGTATAAACATATCTATTCATGTTGAATATAATACATAAATTATAATAATATTATTGCCATCAAATTGTGAGATTATATAATGAAGATGATTTCAGAGAAAAAACTTTATTCTATTTAGTGTGATAGCTTATATCAAGTGTGCTACTATAAGTTTTCTAAAATTGTTTTTTGTTCTTAGACCATTTCATACACATCATATATAGAGGAAATTTTAGCTATTTATTATGCTGTTACTTTATTTCATTTTTGTTATTTTTAAAGATAAAACTGTTATAAAGAAGAATTAAATGTAAAGAATAATTTA
Source organism: Microtus ochrogaster (assembly GCF_000317375.1). Classification (NCBI taxonomy): domain Eukaryota; kingdom Metazoa; phylum Chordata; class Mammalia; order Rodentia; family Cricetidae; genus Microtus; species Microtus ochrogaster. Next base: position 313,713 of record NW_004949111.1, read on the forward strand.
TTTCTTTCTATTTATATACATTTCTATGATTATTATTATTTAAAGACTATTTAAAATGACAAATACTCAAGCTTTCATAGTGCCTGACATGGAAGATACAAGAAAATAATAAATTTATAAAAGAAAAAACTATAACATATAGATTTACCAATAAATAGATCTTGTCTGAAATTCATTTCATTTTAGCTCAAAGTGGTTTGAAACTAACAATCCTTCCACCTCATTTTCCCAAATGCTCTCATCGTTGACAGTTTTTCTTATTTTCACAGATGAATTTTCCATCTCATTTAAAAAAATCTAATGCCAACTGTAAAATTCACATTCAGACATTTGCCTATAAAATAAAACGAATATCCATATGATATAGCATATATGATCCCTATAATAAAGCAGAGGAAATATCAGAAATTGGAACATTTCACCAGCAGTGTGAAGGCAGTGTTTCAAGTAGGAGAAAGTTCTAAAATATTTTTAACATCCAGAAATTTCTAGATTTTTTCTTGTGAAAATATCTGTAATATCTTATTTATGTAAATGAAGCATACTATCTGAAAAAAAAATCCTCAAAGAAGCACAAGGAAACATTATAGCAAAGCCATCAACAACTGGTATTTGCTGTGTCTAAATCATGATGACAACTTGATAAAATAGTTGGAACCAAACCAAATTCAGCTAGTTCATATTTTAATCATTTTAATATGATTGCTCACAAAAGTAAAGTCTTTTGGGAGATGCCATTAACATATAAACTTTCCAAAGACTGTAAGTTGAGCTCTGTATTTATTTATTGTAGTAGAATGCACACTGCACTGATAATCTATTTGTTGTAGGGGGTGCCGCTTATTTGTCCTGGCTGCCCAGGTAGCTTAGTCCTGAAATAATCACACAGAAACTGTACTGATTAAATCACTGCTTGGTCCATTACCTCTAGCTTCTTATTGGCTAAGTCTTAAATCTTAATTTATCCCATTTTTATCAATCAGTGTATTGCCACATGGCAGTGTCTTACTGGCAAAACACATCTATCTCTGGCAGTGATCCATGGCATTTCCCTTATTCTTTCCTTCTCCAGGCATCCAGTGCTGCCTTCTCCACCTACCTAAGATCTGCCCTATCAATAAGCCAAGGCAGTTTTTTTAATCATTAATAAAAGAAAGCAACACATAGACAAAAGGACCTCACATACCATTTTTCCCCTTTTCTGTTTAAACAAAAAGGAAAGCTTCTGAGAATGAACATGCAGCACATAAACCCTTTTTATCTGAGTTACAGCCAAATCTGCCACGCAAAGCACTGTGCAGCCTGGAAACATCCCTGTTTATGGCGGCAAAAATCTTCCATGTTCTCCTGCTTGTGTATGCCTAGTAGACCTGATCACACAGCCAACACAGGTGAGAAGTGCTGAGCTGGTCTCAGCTATTTTCCTTAAGCAAGCTGCAGCAGTCTGCTCACAAACACCATCCAAATGCTCTGTTTTCTTCCTGTATAAGCCAGAAGTTGTGCTAGCAGCATAGCTCTGAAAACCGGAATTTTAAAACTGTGTGGCTTTTTTTCCTTTGCTATGGCTGAGTCAGGAAAACCAGCCTTAAAGGAACTCTGGCATGCTGCCAGCAAACTACAAAAAGCTGTGTTAAATTCTGTATTTGAGTGTGTGTGTGTGTGTGTGTGTGTGTGTGTGTGTGTGTGTGTGTATGTGTGTACCTAGAATTCCTTTTCAAGCCCTCTCAGGTTTTATATAGTGTTAATTGACCACATTAAAGTGCCAATTTGTTGCACGGGGGTGCCGCTTATTTGTCTCGGCTGCCTGGCTAGCTTAGCCCCAAAATAACCACACAGAAATTGTATTAATTAAATAACTGCTTGGCCCATTAGCTCTAGCTTCTTATTGGCTAAGTCTTACATCTTAATTTAACCCATTTCTATTAATCTGTGTATTTCCATGTGGCAGTGGCTTACTGGCAAAGCATGAAAGTATGTCTGTCTCTGGTGGTGGTTCCATGGCATCAACCTGACTCTTTCTGTCAGCATTAAGTTCTGTCTTACTCACCTACCTAAGTTCTGCCCTATCAACAGGCCAAGACAGTTTCTTTATTCATTAACAAATTAAAACAACACATAGACAGAAGAACCTCCCACACCATCCATTTATTATAAAATACATTAAACAACTCCTAAAACAACAGCAGTGGTTCACAGACATCAAATCTAGTATGCTTTTAAAATGAGCTATAATTCAATCAAATTCTGTGATCAAATACAAATCAATCTATGAGTCCTTCAAAAAATACAGGGGATTCATTCAATAAAACATAATAATCAAAACTTAAAAATATCAACTTGAAAGTAATTATTTCAGATCTTATCTCAAGACTGGTTCTATACTTGTAATAGTTGTTAATAGGTTTTTTTGTACTTTGATAAGAGGTTTCTCTGTTGACACAGTAAGCCAGATCAAGCCAAATTAAAAAAAAAAATAAAAGACTACATTTATTTTATGTAAAGTCACTCCTGGGTGAGTCTTCCAGTCCCCAGAGATAAAGGCAGGGGAAGGGGCAGGAACAATCACATAGCTGAATTAAAGGGGGAGCTTATGTAGCCTGTAGTAGTGGATTATGAGTAATCCTCCATAAACTGAGTTTGTTCCCAATTACAATGCTTTAGGTGGGAATTTGCTTGTTGGAAACTTCAGGGAAGAAGTCACTGGCCATTGTTGAGAATGAATGATTAGGCTTTTGGTGTTTTTATTTTTTGGTGATTCTCTGAGAGGGCAGGTTTTGGAGAGAGAGGAGTGGATCTTCTTAGTTGGAATAGTTGTTTTTAATACCAACAGTTCTTTCTTACCTTGAAGGATAGTATGGAAGCCTAATGGAGTAGAACTTTCTTAAACCATGTGCATATATGAAGGTGATCTAGATAAAACCACTAAATAATGGGAAGAGATAGAGCCTCAACTGGCCATCTCTTATCACCAAATGAAGCATCCAGTAGTGGGAATTGGTTACATCTAGTTAAGCTGATGGCAAAATAGTTCTCATGGGAACCAACAAACAATCAAATCCGTCACAATGACTATAGGTTGCTCTCAGCAAATTGATGGCAAGTCCCCATTGCTGAAGAAAACATCTACAAAATATCATTGAATATCTATAAGTCAAGCCAGTGCCTACATAGAACCTTCATCCCTGTCTTCTATTGTTTTTGATACAGGAAGATACTCTGCATACTACAAAGATAAACATAAGCACCAACCCAGCCAGATCCCCCCTTTTAGACAATGGTGTCCTGGATACAAGATATTCTAGGGAGATGGTGACACTGAGTTTGTGAGAGTAATCAACCAATATCTGATTTGACTTAAGGCCCACTTGATGTCATGGAACCCATACCCAACACTCTTTGGGTGACTAAGAATTTGATACTAGATATCTCAGGGACCTAGATTAAACCCCAAAATGCCAATTCTACTAAAAAATGTAGCCATAAAATGACACCTAATTACATTTTTCTATAATCATAAGTGAGTGCCTTGCTTACCCATCATCAGAGAAGCCTCCTCCTGTATCTTTTCTACTTTTTTTTCCTTTGGGGACTGACCATCCAGATCCGTTCATGGGGGTTATTTTTATTCATGAACACCCAGCCTTAGTTTTGCTTATTTATAGCCAGATTTCTTTTTTCAATTTATTTTTTTTATTAATTTTACATACTAACCACGGTTCCCCCTCATTCCCTGTCTCCTGTTCTCCCCAAACCTCCGCCAACCCACCCCCATCCACTCTTCAGAAAGGATAAGGCCTCCCATGGGAAGACAATAAAGTCTGGCACATTAATTTTAATTATCCCATCTACCTTTGCATTTGGACTTTTACTTTTCTTTACCCTATATAACGTTCTTTCCTTCTCACTCCATGGCTGGTTGTGTGACTGTGTGGCTGGACTATGACATTCTCTTCTCTTCCTTTTCTTGCTCTACCTTCCTCTTTTCCCTCAAAGCTAGATTTCTCCTCCTATTTTTTCTCTCTGCATTCCTGTCCTGCTTATCCTTTCTCCTGCCTAACTTTTGGTCATTCAGCTCTTTATTAGACCAATCAGATGTTTTTGTAAGGCAAAGAAACACAGTTTCATGGAGTTCAACAAACGCAATATAAAAATGCAACACATTTTGATGCATTAAACAAATATTACAAAGGAAAAATGAATGTAACACATGTTCAACTAATATTCCACAACATTCTCCTGCAGCAGATGGGAACATATACAAAGACCCACTGTCAGGAATTATGCAGAGAATGAGAGGTCTTGGAACACTAAGCACTAAATGGGATGTCACTCTCAAAACCTTCCTCTCAGTGTTCAGAGAATCCTGTGGAATAGAATTGGAAAGAGTGTAAGAGCCATAGGGTTTTGAGGACATGAAGAAAACAAGACCTTTCACATCAATATGATTCAAGTTCATATGAACTCACAAAGACTGAAACGGCATGCCCAGAGCCTGTATGGACCTGCACCAGGTCCTCTGCATTTATAAAATGACCCCCAATTTGTTATTTTATGAGATTTCTGAAAGTGTGAACAAATGGGTGTATTTCTTGTGCCTTTTTTATACTTCTGTTTATGTTGTCCAACTCCAATGCATTATTTTTTTTATTTTATCTTATTTTAATATTAGAAAAAAGAAATTTTTGTCTTTTCAAGAATGTGTGCCCAGCCTTTTACTTCACTCATCTCATTTGTAAAACAACTACTACAACAACAAAAACCAGCTTTCCATTTATAGTATAAGGACTTTATCTACCTACTTATTCCAAAAGAGAATTAACTAAACTATATTCTACACATTCATCAACTCAGTGCATGAAAGAAAATGACAAGTGAACTGTATCTTAGATTTACTGGAAAAACTATGAGCCCACAGAAATATTCTAAGCCCTGCTATCACAACCATTATCCCCACTCCAGTAGAGGTTAAGTAATGAAATACTTATTTAAATGAAATCAATAAATATTTACCAAACAAATTTAAAGTAGTGTGGACCATTTTAATTCTGGGATTAAAGGGAAAAAAGATGAAGTGCCAGGCTTAGTGTAACTACAGTGGTTAGTTATGGAGAACTCTAATAATTATATACACAATAATGCAGAAATTGATGAGTCCTCAGAGGACATAATCACTATGTATTCTGGAAGAACATGGAAAAATAAGAAAGTGAGAATTCAGGTCACTCTTAGGATTTCTGGAATAGGAAACTTTAAATATATTATTTGTGAGGCAAATACAGGATACTAAGATTTGTTGTCTTTATTCTGACAGGCTGTCCTTGAATTGGTTGTCCAACAGAAGACCTTCAATTCATGATCCTCCTCTTTTCCACTTCCCTATTGTAGGGTTTACAGATGTGACCCACCACAACCATCCAAATTTAAAAATTAAGGAAAGGCATGAAATGTTAATTATCATGTCATATATGTGACCTTACACATAATTTTTCATAGGATATGAAAAATGATGTCTACTTTTATGTTAATCAGAAATATTTTTCTTACTCAAAATAGTACATGTTTATTCTAGCAGAACAGAAAATATACCATAATCAATAACAATAAAATTCAAGCCACCCACAAAGCTTTAGACAATGTATTATCACCTTTGTAGGACAAATATTTTCAAGTTCTTTTATCTATTCATATGTATTAGCCTGCATTATTAATAACAAAAAATAAACATTATTCTTCTGGGCATACTGTCCTCTAACCTGAGCTGTAATTTTCTTTAGCATTCATATGTTCATGTCTCATTAAATATCCTTTATGAACTTTAAAAATATTTACACTAACATCAAGAGAAAACTGAGTTTTGGAATTTGGATTTTCTTCTGTCTCTGAGAACATTCGAAGAAGAGATGGGAAGATCATCCAGTATTGGGGACTTTGTTTTTCTTAATATTGTATATATTTCTTTATGCTTTCTTTGTTCTTCTCTTTTGAAGTCTGAGTAAAAAATTGGGAGGATAAAGCTGCCTCAAAAAAGCAAAAGGATTATATTTTTGTTGTTTTTAAATATGAAAATATAGAGGGAATAACATCTAGGAATTAAGCAGCATCTTAAAAATGGATGAAACAGATAAGGAAAACAGAATAGTTTAATACAATAGTCAGTTGTTTTATGATTAGTACAAAATGATAGAGAAAAGATGATTTCTTTATTTTGTGTTAATATGAGGTAATTCCTTTTTTAAAAATCTTTCCAAAAATTCTCCTATCCACCTAAATCATTGCTGCTATTTTTTGTCAAAATTGTGAGCTTTTTTAAACTGCAAAATCCTACACAACTTTTCAAATGTATTACTTTTCTTTCTGCCTGTACATTCTGCCTCCCTCCCTTATTTCAAATTTCCCCTTGTATGAAGTGCATTGTAACTGCTATATGCACTGGCATAAATGTCAGGATAGTCTCGAGGCTATCAAAGAATAATAGAGGAATGTAACTCTATTTTAAACAGTTATTGTAGAATTTACAAAAATAAAGTTTCACTAAGTGAAACTTTCATCTTAAACTTTCATCTGAAAAGTAAAGATAAAAGAAACAAGATGTTACTAATAAAAATGATAATTGATAGCTAAGCACAATTTAACATAGCTATAATTGCAATATTTAGGAGATAGTGGTAGGAGGGAAGCAATTTAAAAATTTGCCAGAACTGTGTTACAAGACTCTTGTTTCACACATGTCCAGGGGTTATTGATAAAGTATGATAAGTACATTTCTGAGATCAAAAGGCAAATAATTAAAAATAACTTAAGAAAATTATTGAATTTCAGAACAGACAGACTCATAGGCTTCTAATCTTAGCCAAGAAGAAGGTATCAACTATTGATGTTAGAGAGTGTGGGATCATCAGTTTTCTTTGAGGGTGTGTCTACTAAAAGGTCTACCATACTTCTATGAACATTTGCCTGGGTGTTTTCTATATATACATAGAATAAAGGCTATAGAGTTGGGTCTCTAGGGAGGCAGGGAGGGCCTGAATTTGGGAAGGGGTTAGAAAGTTGATCTGAAAGGAGTTGAGTGGAGACTACAGGTGAATATGATCAAAATACATTTTATGAAATTCTCAAAGAATGAACAAGTGTAAGAATAGTGATGTGGATGGATACAACTAAGAATTAGGCCATGGGAAGAAGAAAATGCATTTCAGAATTAATGATTTCCAAGTTTCATTTCACTTACACAACATTAACTCTGTCTAAACTTTATTTTGCCTCTCACCAATAGCCCTGGAAGGCAGGTGCTATTGTTATTCTAATTTCTTGCATCATACATTCTAGGATTAGAATTTGAACCCAAGAATACTTTATTTTCTTTCAGCTTAATGCAATAGACAACTGTTGAGGTCTAAAAGCAAGCATCTGGTTCCAAGCACTCCCTACCTAAATCTTCCAGATAACATTTTCTAAGTCACCTTTCACTCTCTTGTTCTACCGTTTAGTTTCACTTTCACTGTCTTGTTTCACTGTCCCACTTCTACTTGTTTCACAGTTAATCTCTACAACCTGTTAAATCTTGCCTTTATTTGGAGTCACTATTTTGACAAACTCCCCTTTTCAATTGAGTAAGAACATTGAAAAAGTTACTATCCATGGTATCATGAAAGTTAGGAATAATTTTATAAATTTAATTTTAAAATTGAATTCTTTAGTGTATTTTCAGCATACACCATCTGTTTAGCACCATCTCCTTTTGTCAACTTAAAAGGGAAAATTAGGGGTTTTATAGCTACAGAAAAATTGTAATCTGATTCATTATTAGTTTATCTAGATTGATTTATCAATTAGGTTGTAACATACTAAAGAATGTTTCAATTAAGAAATGTAATGTCCTACTTAAACTAATAAATATAAATTAGTTTGAGATCAAAATGGCTTTCAAATGGTTAACTGCTATTCATCAGTCATTATGTATGCAAGTATATATACCATGTCTTTGTAGATTTATGTTTACTTTTAAATATTTTGATAATTTTAAATATATATATATGATATATTTTAGTCAATACATCCCACATTACCATATGTTTTTCTCCTTCCACTATCATGAAACCTTTTCTTTCCAATATGTCCCAACCTTGCTTTTTTGTCTTTTTTTATTGCTTGTGCCTCACTGCATCTAATTAGGGTTTCTTACCTGACTGAACATTGGTGCAGAAGTATTTGCTGGACCATATGTAACTTATAGACGCTAAGCCAATAAAGACAATGAAAACCTATCCTACAGCCATTGAAAACTTGAAATAAGAGGAGAAGCACTTTAAAACATATTCAATATATAGATGAATACAGACCTTACTTAGAATAAGAAGAGTATGAGATTTTCTCACACTAATTTAGGCTCATGTTGCTGTCTTTTAAATAAATAACAAAAGATTATACCTTTTTCTCTTTCAGTAGGAAGAATGATAAAATAATATTTCTATGAAATAACAATCAGAAAAACAAACTGGTACTTTGTTTAAGCTTACAAATATAGGTATGCATTTGTCATTCTCTTTTGTCTCTAAATTTACCTGTTACTTATCACACCAGTGAACAATGCATATATTCTGAGATGTCCACATAAAATTATTTTTAACTTTCTTGTCTTCAAGTTCTCACTGTATCTGAAAAAGATTTGTTGAAAAGATTTATGGAGATAGCAATTAAAAATATGGATGTGAATAAATGCTGTTTCATACTTTAACATTTTTATCAGACTTTTTTCCAGCCAGATTTTGAAAATGAACATTCTATAAGTAACATTCACACTCAAAGCATCCTATCTGCCTACCTTAATAAAAAATTACTAATTGTTACCAACATTTCAATCTGTTAATAAAAATGAAAAAAAAGCATGGAACAACTATTGAAATTGTCACTTTTTCTATTGTGAAAATTAAAAATGGCCAAAAATACATATTGGTCATTGTTTAGACAATTATCAGAATGTATTATTAATATGACACTTTTCAAGTTTTAATTAGAAGCTCCAATATGAAATTTTCTAAATTTGTAATTAAACTGAAACTGATGCTTTATTATTTTTATAAACTCAGATTCATTATCAAAACCTTTCACTATGATGAGAAAGAAAATAATATTATTTCTTTTGACATTAAATATAATCACTGCTTAAGATGGAAATGTAGTTGTTATGTAAAATTATTCAGCAACATAATTGGGGTGAAATGGTCACAGTGGAAAAACAATACCAATTATAGTATTTGTAGAGGGCAATCACATTGGATATAAATAGGTTATATTACCAGTTTAGACATATGCATAGAATAAGGAAACTTTACAATTTAAATCTATACTTATAAATAAGAAAAAATTTCAGGATTTTGGCAGGGTATATTTTCTGGAAAGATTCATGTTAGCAGAATATACTTGGATACAGTGATAAAAAAAATCACAAAAAAATTTATTTGAGAATAATCTCTGTGATAACAGACTTACCATTTTAACAGCTTTGTTTATGGCTTTTGCTGTAATTATTATCTTCCTCCTTCTAGTATTCATTCTGTACTTCATAGTCTCAGTCAGTATTTTTTAAACTTGTGAAGCATATTGTGATATTGAAAAAAATTTGCATGTCATGACTTCATCCTCAAAATTCTCTATATTTTAAAATGCATGGTACCTGAATATGCCAGTAAGAAAAGCAGTAAGGGAATTACTGTATCAAATGTACAGGAAGTCACATTTCTGAATTTTAAATGAATTAATCCCATGATTATCATAAAGTTCTATTTATGTATGTGATGAAATTTGTGATTATAAAGAAACCATTGAATAACACCAAATGGGTGACTTGAAATTATCAAACATGTCACTGGCAAAAATCCTATTCACTACTCATTTTTGTGAGTACATTTTTTAAAAGAGCACAACCATATTTAGCTTGTACAGTGTAACTGAGGGCTTTCCTACCCCATTGACATAGTTTTAGATTTGTAACCGACAGTTTTAAGATATCAAAGCCTCATACCTTCACCATTTGACACATTGCTTGAGGTGAGACAAAGCAAAATGCTTAAGTAAAGAAGCAGAACATAACAGCTTAATGTATTGTTAAGAACTGTTGCAATTCCAATGCATAAACATAAGTAGTATGTATGAATAAGCTTGGCTTAGTATAAATTTTAATCTGATATTCATACAACCAATGTATAAAAATCTTTTCAAAACTATGAACTTACCAAGTATGTATATTGTAATTTCAATGTGTTTACTCAACTATTACAGGAATTGGGCTTTGTGCATGCCTTCTAAATTCAGAAGATTTTGATTTGGAGAGGTTAAAAATCGGTATAGAAAACATTTTTTATATATACATATAATGAGTACACCTAAAAAGTGCATTTGTTTACTTTCATTGCTTAACATTCCCTCCACTCAAAACTCATTCTTTATCACTTATGTAATTTGCTATGTATATCAGGCTGGTCTCCAACTTGCAGAGCTCAGATATCCTCCTCTTGAGTGCTGGGATTATGAATACATTTTCTTGTAATGGTTGTTTTGATGACAACTGGTCCCCATTGCATCATGCATTTAAAAACTTGTTCTACAATTAATTGTGCTGCATGAAAGTATTATAGGAGGTAGAATCTTGCTGGAGGACATATATCACTTGGGACAAGATTTGAGGATGTGTTTCCTCACTGTACTTGTTTGTCATCTTGGTTTCATGTGTGAAGATAAAACTATGATCTTCTATCTTCTGTCTCCATGCTTTCCTTGCATGTTGCAATGACTTCACATTTGTAATCAACTCTGTCTTTCTGGAAATGTAAGCAAAAATAAATCCTATTGTTTTATTTAGTCACTTTGGCCATTGTATTTTATCATAGTAACAGAAAATTAAAAACACTTGGATGAATATGATATTATTGAAAATTTTATTGAATATAAAGAACGTTTATATGTTTGTGTATACAACCCATGTGCCTAACACTACCAATGATACTGTTATCCCAATTTGATTCCTTCATTGGATGATTTTCAAGCCCTATACATCTGTCATATGCATGTCCTCTTAACATGAGCCTTGGGAGTCATTAATCGTGCCTGAGACACTGCCAAAATGTCTCTTTATGACTGTTTCCATTGTTCTTGAACACTGAAACTACTACTGAATCAATTTAGCTTGATTCCTTATTTCTATTCAGGGCCTTCTCTGAATGATTATTCAGGCTACTTGTATAGATAATTCTAATCTATCATTTCCTCACACAGGAGATGAAAAGAATGCTTTGATGGTTTCTCATTACAGTTAGTGAATAAATAAATATTGCCATTTACTACAAACCTTTTGTGGTGGTTTGAATGAGAATGATCCTTCATAGGCTCAGATGTTTGTGGCACTATTTAGGTAGGTTCAAGTGTTTGTTCCTTTGGGGAAAAATATGCCACTGCAGGCAGGCTTTGAGAGTTCAAAATTCCAAGTTCAGGATAAGAGCCACCAGATTCCTGCTACTGCTGCCCTTCTTTTTGTCTGACATTATTGACTTTAAGCCTATGGAGCCATGACACAAATAAACACTTCTTTCCTTAAGTTTCCTTGGTTATGTTGTTGTATCTCAACAGCAGAAAAGCAACTAATATATGCACTTGGTTTCTCTAAGGACATTGGTCTTATTTAAAACTCTCATATTCACTAAAGTATCTTCCTATGTGGGTTGTATAGACAAAGAGCTTCTTTTGGTTTGAGTGTTTTTATTCATTTTTACAAATTTACTACCTGTTAATGCTTTTGATATTACTTCATGCATAATAAATTTATGGAACCTTATTGACCTAAATCTGATCCCTTTGTTGTAAATCTCTATATCTTGAATCTCATTTTAGTACTTATTGCAGTTAAATGGTCACATTCGTTCCCCAAACTAATTTAGTATCATTTACCATACATTTAATTTAAGAGAATATTTTGTTCTCTTTAAACAAATCAATTCAAACATGATACATGAAATATAAAAGCACTCAATGTGTTTTTAAATATTTTATATGTAAATTGATATGTTTGGATTATTTCTAATTAACCATAATTTAAATTAAAATGAGGACTCAAAATGTCACATATTTTTATCTCATTTAAAACTATAAACTCATTTAATAATGAGCAGTTTCGTTTCTATCTTATGATTGAGGAAACTGAGGTTAATTATGTACTTAAGAAGGAAGAAAGAAAGATTAAGTACAGATGAATCTGGTCCCCAAAAGCTATAGCATATACTCCAGTAGTTCACCAGAAAGTCACAGTATCTCACTGATAGTTTATTTTCATAAATCTTAAGTTGAATGTTTCTTTCCTAGTTAAGAAAGTGGTGTTAATGCCGGGCGATGGTGGCGCACGCCTTTAATCCCAGCACTCGGGAGGCAGAGGCAGGCGGATCTCTATGAGTTCGAGACCAGCCTGGTCTACAGAGCTAGTTCCAGGACAGGCTCCAAAGCCACAGAGAAACCCTGTCTCGAAAAACCAAAAAAAAAAAAAAAAAAAAAAAAAGAAAGTGGTGTTATTCAAGGTCAGTTTTATCTGAATCTGTCTTTATTACGTATCTGTAACTATTTTCTGAACAGGAGCACTTTTTTTTTTCTTTTAAATGCTAAGCGGGCATGACTGGGAATAACTCCAAGGTCCTGCCTGCTTGCTCTGCCACGTCCAAAATGATGGAGGCATGTTCATTCTCTCCACACCAGATTCAGGGTCACAGTGGGTCTGTGTTACCTTTAAGTCATTTGTAACACACTGCTCACAGACCCCTTAAGTGCTTGGCCTCCTGAAGGATTCATAGTTGTACCTGCAAATATCACAAACCAGGAAGCTGCCATTTCTTGAAGAAGTTGCACTTTGATTTTGGCTGTTAATGCTGAATCAGGAACATCTCTCTTAAAGGAGCTGCTGTGCTCCTGCTCGCTACCAGCAAACAGAAGCTCTCTGAAAAAAAAAAATGCTGTTACCAAATAGCTGCGCTTGGCTTCCATTTTTGCGGGTCTAAAAGCCTTTTTTTTTTTAACTTTAAATTCTCGCCCCACGCTGGTATGCCATTCTGTTGGCAGAGGCTGCTCATTCACTCCCAACTGCGCAGACCCAAACTAATCATACAGAAACTATATTATTTGCAATATTGTTTGGTCAATAGCTTAAGCATCTTTCTAGCTAGCTCTTATATCTTAAATTAATTTCTATTAATTTCTGTATAGCCACATAATTTTGGATTACCAGGCAAAGTTCTGGCTTTTGTCTCTGGTGGCTACTTGGTTTCTTGCTGAGATCTCCTACTCTATCCTCTTTTATCTACTTGGCATTCCTGCATTGCCCTATTCTGCACTACTAAAGCAGATTCATTATTAACCAATGGTATGTATAGGATACAGAGGGAAATCCCATATCAGGATATGGAAAATCATTATTTTTAGAGGGTGTTGCCACTTTTTAAAATCACATGATCTAATGGATATTCTCATACCAATAAACATCTTCACAGCACTAATTGGTCTTTGAGAACTATAAAAAAGAAGTCATAAAGTTAGAAGGGGAAAATATTTGGAAGATTGAAGGCACAGAATTTGAGATTATGTACAATCATATTTCATTGCATCCCTGTATGGAATATTCAAAAATAATAAAATTTAATATATTTAAATACTCTCAAGTGTTTGTACTTAATTGACAATTAAATACAATGTCAACATTTTAATTAAAAAATAGCTTTTGTACAACTAAGCAGTATATTTTCTCTCTGTGTTAGTGAATCATGTCTGCATACTTCATAAGAGCCAAAAGGAAGTGCTTCATTATATTTCAATCACTGAATTAAAAAAAAAAACCCATCACCTATTCTCACCAATAGTATATTCCCTTCTTTGGCAAAGCTATATAGTTCAATATTTAAAGAAAATCAGTATCATATATGCTCTCTTCTGCAAGATATGTTGAAAAGTAATTTATGGTAAATACACAATACATACTATTTCTTGGAGATGAAAAAAATTTAAAGGACCAAATAAAACATTCATATTGGTAATGTAAATCAAATAGCTGCCAATGTCCTAGGCAATTATTTAATCTTATTGGTGGGTCTTAGGTATTTATAGTTCATGTAAAGTTCAAGAATCTTGGTCTTTTGAACAGCACCAAAGGGGACACTGCTGAAACAAATACTATAGCCTTTTATACACAACTAGGAAAGGTTCTAAAGAAGCAGAAAAATAAACACATGAAATTGTTGAAATAAGAGCGGCTGGGCTGCGTCCCCAGCACCCGGCCACCCGCATGGCTAGCTTATGCCCCAAAATAATTACACGGAAACTGTATTCTTTTAAACATTGCCTGGCCCCAATATTTCCAGCCTCTTATTGGCTAGCTCTTATATATTAATCTAACCCATTTCTATTAATCTTTGTAGCCCACGAGCTGGCTTACCAGGAATGATCTTAACCTGCTTCTGCCTGGAATGCGAGAACCATGGCGACTCATTGACCCAGCTTCTTTCTTCCAGCATCCTGTTCTGTTTACTCCACCCACCTAAGGGTTGGCCTATCAAGGGGCCTAGGCAGTTTCTTTATTCCTTAACCAATGAAATCAACAGATTGATATATGACACTCCCATATCACTTCCCCTTTTTCTGTTTAAACAAAAAAGGAAGGCTTTAACTGTAACATAGCAAAATTACAAATAACAAAAAAGTTATCAAGCAAGAATTACAGTTACAATATTTATATCTATTTTATCTTTTATCATAACAATGGAAAACTATAACTACCTATCCATTCTTCAACTCCATCAAAGACTCCAGAAGGATATAATATTACCTAAGCAAACAAGAAATAAGAAAACTCTAGAAATGACAGAGACATCTCGCTGCCTAGACAGTCACCCAAAGTTCTTTTGTACCGTTGGGGCATCCATCTTCAGCCTTCAGGCCCATAGCATCCAGCAGACATTTTTATCAAGCAGGAAATTCCAAAGACAGTTCATTTTCTGCTGTGTCCTGCAGAATGTCTCGCAGACTCTCATGAATCAGGAACCCCGAAAGACCATCTCACCTTTTGGCAAGTTCAGCAGTCCTCTCTCTATGGGTTCTCTGTGTCCAGTTTATGCAACAGTCCAGGCAAGAGCAGTTTCTTGCCCAAATGTCTATCCAACTCCATAAGGATCCTCTTCAATGCCCATCTTCCTCTCGAAATAGATTGGTTCTGCCAGGAGCAGACATGTCTCATTGTCATGAAAAGTCCTAAGTTATTAAAATATTTTAAATGCCATATTCTGTAGCCTTTGAGAGATATGAAGAATGCCTATCTGAAATATATCTCTATATATCTAGAAAATCTAACTAACATGACTACCAGCTTGATTATTATCAATGATTATCCATTAACAACCTATATTTCCTAGTTATACATTACATTTTAAAAATGAACTACACAATCACAACACCTTAATCAAGATCAGAAATACATATACATATAACAAAATTGACCTTAAAATCCACACCAATGCAAATTATTCATACCTATATCATTTCCCCCTTTAAATGTAAAAGAACATTTATAAATAATATTTTGGGAACATGGGCACAGTTTTTTCTCTCCAAACTGCTTTCTGCTGAATGGGGGCGTCGTTAATTAGGTCTTTCATGGTATAACCTGTGTGCCAGGGTCATCTCAGTTGGCAGTTGAGTGAAGTAATTTTTTGAAGATGTTCACAGCAACTTTTCGGGAGGTCGTGGTCTATCATACCAAATTGGGATAGATGCAATCCACAGGGTCTGGTCCTCTGTGAAAACAAAAGAAGACCCTTTCCAAAGCATCATATCCTTAGACCCAAATTTTGAAATCGTAATACCCTTATCTCCATTCTGGTTTAGCTTGGCAGCCCATGTAATGAAATGTCTCTCTGTATTAAACACATGAAATGTGGAATCTTTGAATTTCAGTCCAGCATATATTCATAGACACCTGCTAACACTTCAGAGTTAATGTTTCATGAAAACAACAAAACCATTCAGACAGGATATTTCCTTTTCATTTATTATTTACTTCACTTTGAAAGAAAGGCACAATATTTTATGATGCCATTCTCTCTCTGGTTTGAGAGAGGAAAGCTGTGTTTAAGAGTGTAAGAATGGATATTGTGCTTGCTTTCTCATGACAAAGTTAGAATACATATTAGGTACATTAGCATTTAATAATAATTAATAAAGTATTATCTTTACCAAAAGTATCTATTTTTCTCTTGTCATACAGATAACAAAATTAACAAAGATATACACTGACTGACAATAATACTTCCAAATTATAAAAGAAATGCAATTCGACTCTGAGTACCTAGGTATATTTTAGTAGTTTAAAATATTTATAATCTTTAAAAACTAAAAATTTGATCAAGAAGACAAATTCAACTTCTTATTATTGTGCAATAAATCACTCAGTATATTCTGTGGAATAATCATTGCAATCAGAGTATATTGATAATATCTATTAAAGAGTAAAGAGATATTTTATGTGAGTCTAATATGGTTTTACAACTGCATAAATAATCATAGTGGCCTTATTGCTACATATGGCCTATCAAAAATGAATGCTTTAATCAGATGGATACCAACTAGAAATTTCAGGAACTGCCTGTGACAGTTGCAGTATAATTTTCATTGGTGGCAATGAAGAAACTTTCAGGTAAAAACTGTTAACTTACTTTTCAAACATTAACAAGTTGGAAAGTGACTTTCAGTATCTACACTGAGAAAAACTGCCCCATTAGAACATGGCATTTCAAATTTTGTTATCTGAGTATAGAATATTATGTCCAGTGTATCTAAGTAGAACAACCTGAGGTGCTTTTACAATGTAGACTTCTGATACAAATACAGATAAGTTATTCATACACAGAATACATTTTGAGAATAACTGCTGAATGTCAGGGTCCTCCCACCACTTTCCTAATACTTGCCAGTACTTTACAATCGTTTATTCAGCTGATTCCTTAAAATGTCTCAAATAACCTCTTAACAGAGCTAGTATTTGGAAGAAATTTGGGGAAAAAGCTATCAAGTATGTGCTCCCAAGATGGTCAAAATATTATTGCTTTGTATCCCATGCAAATAACTTTCCATGCATATATTTTTTAAATAATGTAGAAAGAAATTCATAAAAAAAACTTTACAGGGCTAGGGATTTAGCTCAGTGGAAGAAAACTTAGAACACACAAAGTCAATACTAAAAAGGGAACAATATAAAAGAAATTAGAGTGAAAATGGGTAGAAAGGCATGCAGGAAGAAGCCTTTTTGTTGTTTTTCTAAGTGTACAATTTAGAATACACTAAATCCATAAATCTTTGAAATGAACAGAAACTGAGATTTGTATGATCTAACAATAGATGTAAACAAATTACAAGTTTCCTTCCACTGCTTTAAGTTTCCTTAATTCTATGTACTTACTGAAACATGGTTAGTGATTTAAACAAAAAAAAAGGCCCCTAGAAAGCTGAGAAAGAAGGGAATATTTCTCCCATGATTAAATGACCTGGTATGCCAAAATATTGCTTGGGTCCTGCAATGATATGCTAGTTTCTCCTAGCATCCTCTATTGCCTACCCTTTCAATATATGCAGGCAGTAAAAACACAAACCTGCATGTCATACACAGCTTGTACTTGACAAGCATTTGTGAAAGAAAATAAAGCCAAAGAAATATAAGCCCTATAAGTGTACTTGTCTTCTCCTTCTTAGATATACCAAGCTCATTTTAATCTTTTTTGTATTTTTCCTTCTAGCCAGAGCAACTTTTTTCCACATCCTAAAAATTTCTTTGTAAAATAGTAAAGTTTTAGCATTTCACTCATTTTTATAAATGAAAACAGTAATATGTATGAGGTCATCAAGGTCTTTAGTCATTCTATTCTAATCAAGGAACCAAGGACTTTTACCATCCAACACCATGAGTTTATACTCAATGAAACATTAATTCGAGTATGAAACATATCTTGTAGCAAATATAGAGGATAATCAGTGTGAGCAAGATAAACTTTTATTAAAAGAGTCAATAAAAATCAATCAAAAAATTTAAAAAGACATAATAATAAACCTGGTGCATAGAAATGTCTTATGTAATTTCTTCCCTCTTCTAGGAAGAGGAATATGTGGTCTTCCTTTGAAGCATGACTTCCAGAAAAAAAGTATTTACCTTCCTTTTATAGGAAACTTTTACCCAATTAAACATAAAATACAACTTGGTTTATGCCTGGTTATTGAAAACAATTATCTCAAGAAAAGCTGTGTTAGATGCCGGTCAATAATGAGCTCTTATTGATCTGTCAGAAGTAGAATCCCTATTTAGTTTTTAATCACCACTAGCACCCAAACTTTAAAAAAAAGTCATAAAGTTTATAGTAGACATGATAACTTTCTTGTGTTAGTTCACTTGGTTCAAAAAAATATCTGTTTTAGTTAGTATAAATTGCCCATGACATATTTTTTATGAAATGAAGTTAAAAAATTGAAAAGTATTATTTATAGGTGATCCATTATGAATGATAACCAAAACCAATTGAATTATCTATATTATTGATAGAAATAATGCCTGTCACCTTTTCACAAAAAGAAGTTAGCATATACATGAGATGTAGGAGAAAACTGTAGTTTCAGTCTCAGTATGAGATTATAGTAGATATAAGTTATGTGAAATGTAGAAGTCAAGAATATAATAGAATAGGTTGATCAGGTAAATTTGTATTAACTGGAAGAAGAAGATTCACTAAAGTGAACTCTTTTTAGAAAATAATTAAGTTAATAGATGAAGTGATAAAGAGATTCAGAAGAATTTTTATTTCCAATAATTTAAAAATTAAGCCCCTTATTCTCTATTACCCCTACCTTTATAAAAGTGAATTCATGGAAAGGTATATTGATAACTAAAATAAAACATAAATTTAATAAATGTATTAGAAAATTAATCTCACCGATTGCAAATGGCTGTCTCTACATACTTACTCAACTTGCTGCTTCTGAATTGTGGGAAACTTCATATTCAAAATTGGTATCATTGCTTTTTGTTAGCAAGAAAACCAAATGGTAATCTTAGAATGTAAGTATTCTCTTTCCCTCTTCCTAGCAATAACTTTCCCCTACAACTCCAAGTCTATGTTTTACTTGAAACTTTTTGGCCATGTATTCCTAAATTCAGTTACGTATAAGAAGGACATGTATTAAAGTGTAATTACAAATTCTGCCCTAATATTCAGGCATTTGTAGAGACATAAATTTTTACATGAAACAAATTTTCATAGTAAATATTATAACAATATTTCAAAACAATTTTATTATGTTAGTGTAAATTTTAATAATATATTCCTCAAAAATTTAGTTGTAATTGTTAGTTTATTTAAAGAAAAAAAGAATAGTACTTTTTCTCTTAGAAAAAAGGTTCATTCCCAAGAGTGGAATTGCTGGGTCCTGAGGTAGGTTGACTCCCAGTTTCCTGAGAAACCGCCACACTGTTTTCCAAAGTGGTTGCACAAGTTTGCATTCTCACCAGCAATGGATGAGTGTTCCCCTTACTCCACATCCTCTCCAGCATAGGCTATAATAAGGTGTTCTTAATTTTAGCTATTCTGAAAGGTATAAGATGGTATCTCAAAGTTGTTTTGGTTTGCATTTCCTTGATCACTAAGGAGGTTGAGCATGACCTTAAGTGTCTTTTGGCCATTTGAACTTCTTAAGTTGAGAATTCTCTGTTCAGTTCAGTACCCCATTTTTTTAATTGGGTTAATTAAAGTTTTAAAGTCTAGTTTCTTGAATTCTTTATATATTTTGGAGATAAGACCTTTGTCTGATGCAGGGTCGGTGAAGATCTTCTCCCATTCAGTAGGTTGCCTTTTTGTCTTAATGACAATGTCCTTTGCTTTAGAGAAGCTTCTCAGTTTCAGGAGGTCCCATTTATCCATTGTTGCTCTCATTGTCTGTGCTACAGGACCCAGCAATTCCACTCTTGAGAATATACCCAAGAGATGCCCAATCGTACTACAAAAGCATTTGTTCAACTATGTTCATAGCAGCACTATTTGTAATAGCTAGAACCTGAAAACAACCTAGGTGCCCCTCAATAGAAGAATGGATAAAGATGTGGAACATAAACACTTTAGAGTTCTACTCAGCAGTGAAAAACAATGACATCTTGGATTTTGCTTGCAAATGGATGGAAATAGAAAACACTTTCCTGAGTGAGGTAGCCCAGACCAAAAAAGATGAATATGGTATGTACTCATTCATAAGTGGATTCTAGCCATAAGTGGTTTACCCAGATTTTCCATATCCAGCCTTCCCTTGGTTTGTGTTTTCTTCATTACCTCCATTTCATTTTTCAAGTCTTGAACTGTTTCCCTTTCCTGTTTGCTTGTTTTTGTTTGTTTTTCTTGGGAATCTTTGAGAGATTTATTCATTTCCTCTAACTTTTTGTTTATCATCTCTATTTCTTCATGACGGTTTTTCACCTCCTGTTTAAGTTCCTCTATTATTTTTATAATATTCTGTTTCATGTCGATTTCTTCTATTTCTTCTGGAGTAGGGTGTTCAATTCTTCTTGTTTCCTTATCCCTGGATTCTGGTGATGTCATGTTGCCTTTCAGGTTTTTGGAGGAATTCTTGCATTGGCACCTGCCCATCTCTTCCTTCAAATGGAGCCAGGAGTGTCATGGTGTCTTGATCCAGTCATTGCTGTGACTGACTCTCTGGGTGGATCTCCTCCAGTGCAGAAACAGGAACTTTTGCTGTCTGGATGGAACCCCTCAGCACAGACACAGCGTCTCCTGGTAGTCCAAGGACACTGCAGACAAAAGGGCAATCATGGGGTCAGGGCAGGGTCGAGTGGAACACAGAAGACCCTGCAGCAGGAGCAGGGCAGGGGTGAGGAGTTGGGGGGTGGGGTGGGGGGTGCTGTGCTCTCTTCCAATACAGTCTGCTCCAAGATAGCACACACTCACCCCTCTGGATGGAACTCTTCAGCCTGAAAGGTTTTAAGAACTTACACTCTTCTTGACAGTGAGACATGTCTGTTCTGTCTGCATAAATTACTTTAGAGAGGTTGGAGAACATTGAAGAAACTCACTATGGAATTTACATGCCATGTGACAAGGTTAGCCATTTGGGCAAGTCTTGCCTGGACTGCTTGATGGCATGCTGTATAAACTGTACATTCAAGACCCACAGGAAAATGACTTTTGAACTTGCCAAAAGGAGATGAGACAGTTCTTCAGAGTTCCCACTTTGTAAGTATTTGCCAGACATTCTACAGGCCACAGAAGGAAGTGAACGACAAACCTGCCAATATAGGCCAAACAGTCTTTCAAATTTCCTCTTTCCAGGAAAAGTCTGCTGATAATGTCTATGATCCTATACGTTAAAGGCATATGCCCCAAATCACAGAACAACTTTGGCTGACTGTCCAGGCAGCAAGATATCTCTGTCAATTCTAGAGTATTAGAAGTTGCTTACGACACACTTCCTGTTTACTTAGTTAATATTATATCCTTCTGTGATCTTTCATTGAGTTGAATAAAAATAGTTATGGTTATAGTTTTTCTTTTTTATGATAAAAGGTAAATTAGGTGTGAAATTTTATACTCACGAAGATAAAAGAGTTGATAAAACATTTTCTGTAATTTTGCCAGACACAAGCAGTGTAAATATTGAACCTATAATTCTTGCTTGATAACTATTTTGTTATAAGTAATTTTACTATGTTAAAAGTCAAAACCTTGCTTTTTTAACTTCACTGAAAAGGGGAGATAATGTGGGATGTCCTTCTGTATATGTGTTGCTTTTATTGCTTGATGAATATAGGTGTTTTGGCCAATTGCTTAGCAGAGTAAAGCCAGACAGGAAATCCAAATGGAGATATACAGGAATAAGGATAGGCAAAGAGATACCATATAACTGCTGAAGGATAAAGATGCCAGAATGTTACCAGTAGGCCTCATCCTAGAGGTAATACACAACTTGATAGAAATCAGTTAATTTAAGATGTAAAGGCTAGGTAAGAATACATTTGACCCATTGGCCAAACATTGTTGTGTTTCATATAGTTTCTGTGTGATTATTCAGGTAAGAGTAGCCAGGAAACAAAAATTGCAGTCTCTATTTAAAAGAAGTATTTTCTGTCTGAAATGCATAACACTTAATTTCATGTGTTTAGAAATAGGAAAGTATTAAGCAAAGTAGCCACTCTGTACTCTCACAATTTAAATGCCCTTATGGAATTTTGGCTTCTTTCCCTATAAGATTAACAGAGGTAAAACTTATGGTATTTAATGTTGAACATATACACTGGAACCTCAGGAGTGGTATCATCATGCTTTTGTTGAATTTAAGAGTATAAATAGTATTGAATATTCCTGCAGGTGTTCCTGTTCATTATGCAACAAATACTATGTTGCAGTTTAAAAGAATAACAGAAAATATCTCTTGATGATGTCTAATACCGGCAGGAAGTATAGAGAAAGAAGAGAAGGGAAGAAAGAAAAATTAGAACATAAACTTTCCAGTTCCTTTTAAGAAATAATGTGAAATGTCACTTGGCAAATTTAGGAGGTGAAATGAAAAACATTTTTATGGCCAGGTATTAAGAAAATTCAAGTGACTTCTTAAAATAGTGAATAACTGCTATTAACTTGGTGTTCTAGTTCTCAGGAATACTTGCAATAAATTAAAATTAATATGAAGAGTGCAGGACTATTTTTAACTGAATTAATTGTGGTAATCACTTTGCAGTTAACATGTATATCCCATAATTTATATTATGCCTACCCAAATTCCATATATTTTCTAATGTTTTATAATATATTTTTAAATTAAGTGTGTCTAGTACAGTGGAAGGTGTACTTGCTTATCCTGTATTGGGATCTATATTAAATTCATTAGCACTACAAACATATCTTTTTATTCCCTGAAAGGCATTTTGAAATAGAAAATTTACAGGAGTAGTAAGCGCAAAAATACTTTAAAGCCTAAATAAACACTTACTTTTAGATCTTTAGTGCCTGTCATAATGTCTAAACTAGTTGAAACACATTATCTATTTTTTTAAAAAAACCTTCAATATGGTATGGATTAGTTGATACCAACTTTATACCTGTAATGATTTATTCCTGAAGATTTCATGTTGAATAGTTGCTGGTAAACTAATCTCTTTCTTGACCGTTTGTGTCATTATTTCAAAATAAACAACAAAAAGGGAGAACATTCTTTAAAAGCACAGCAAGTGTTGTGATGGTGTTTTCTACTGTGAGACTAAGACTGGTTTTCATCTTGTTTTATGCCCTGTGGAGCTGAACCAAGCCTATAATTCCTATTAACTTCAAAAAGAATCTGCACTCAGATCAGCTCCTCGGGGGTGTAGGAGAAGAAAACAAGAGTGGGGGTGTGAAAGTATTTTTAAAAGCAAGAATAATGATAAAAGAAATACAAATCTTCTTACTCCAAACAGAATTCTTTATATTTTATGAAATATGTGTTTTGTTGTTCATCTTAAAGACTAGTTAGGTTATCTTTATTATTATTTAATACAAAATTTGTACAGGTTGATCTATATAAAAATTAAAACAATGAATGAGTAGGATAAATACATTAGCATAAATATCAATACCAATGTCTGAGAAAGCTTTCATAATTTAATGCGCCCTGACAATAAATGCTTGTGACAATGGTAGGAAATCAATTGTTAGTTTCTTCTGAGACAATGTATATTTAAGAAAAATATTTTACATCTTTTTCTAAACCAGAAAAAGATAATATCTACCTTTATCTTCATAACTAGAATGAATTTGAACATTGAAATAATCCCTGGAAATGTATGGTATTCCATGAATTATGTCCTAGATTAATATTGAGGACAGAGTCAAGTAACACATTGTAATTTTTTATATTGCTGATCTGTACACCTTCTCTGGATGCCCTGATATCAAATATGGGTAAAATTTGTTTATATAATAACCAGCTTGTAGGGAAATAAGAAATATTGTTGTGATACATGTGATATATTATAATGGCTAAAACTAGAACTATATGGAGAACATAAAAGAAATACTTGGATGAGGAAATAATTATGGAGGTTGAACTGATGTGTTTCAGTGGTAAGTGGAATGCAACGTGTCCCATGGTATTCTACAGTCATTAAGGATTAAATAAAATAATTTATCTAAAGTACTGGGTAAAAATTAATTACTAATGAAATGAGTTTTATTAAAGTTTCAAGAGGAGTTCCCATAGGGTCATTGTGCTATTGATTTTGAATAAAGAAAAATATCACAGGAAAACATAAAAGTTAAAAAAAATTAAAGAAAAAAAGATAAAAGTTATATGTGTCATTATGATATCAGCAATGTTTGATACATGAGATAGAGGATAAAGGGTATTATTCTTTCTTCTCATGGGTTCCTGATGTACTGTTCACATGTTTATGATAATAAACAGTGATTGTTACAATCACTTACAAATTTTAAATATTAATTTCTAGGATTACTGCATTAATACCACACTAATTAGTGCAAGCAGATTTATGAAGTACATGAAATAAATGATTGCCATAAAAATGGTAACCTAATGTAAATAATTTCTATAAGTTTTTAAATAATTTACCCTAAAGTCTCTCATGAAGAATAACTAAGGAAATCCATAAATGGAACACATTAGGCAAAGAAACTATATGTGAATTCTACAGTACAGTACAAATATTATCATCTATGTATTATTTATATTATCCTTCCAACCTAATGATAAATACCTGTATTCAGTTTTCCAGTAGATGCTTTTTACTTCCATATAACATTTATGAGAAATCTGATTTTCAGTGAGAGATATCAGTCTACCTTAGGTAGTTAATAAAGAAGATAATGCCAATGTATACTGCATAAGGGAAACAAGGAAAGTGACACAGCCAAAATATACTGTGCCCAAAATTCTTTCTTTCTTTCTTTTTTTATTGAGAAAAGGGAAAAAAAGAAAAAAAGTTTCCACCTCCCCCCAGCGTCCCATTTCCCTCCCCATCCTCCCACCCTTCTCCCCCTCTCCCCACTCCTCCCCCCTCCCTCTCCAGTCCGAAGAGCAGTCAGGGTTCTCTGCCCTGTGGAAAGTCCAAGGTCCTCCCCCCTCCGTCCATTTCTAGGAAGGAGAACATCCAAACTGGCTAGGCTCCCACAAAGCCAGAACATGTGGTAGGATCAAAACCCCGAGCCATTGTCCTTGGCTTCTCATCAGCCCTCATTGTTTGCCATGCTCAGAGAGTCTAGTTTTATCCCATGCTTTTTCAGTCACAGTCCTGCTGGCCTTGCTGAGCTCCCAATAGATCAGCTCCACTGTCTCAGTGGGTGGGTGCACCCCACATGGTCTTGACTTCCTTGCTCATCTTCTCCCTCATTCCATTCCTCATTGGGACCTTGCGAGCTCAGTC
>NW_004949111.1:344235-354082 GCF_000317375.1 Microtus ochrogaster
GGGTATCATTCACTGATTTATGCAATTCTTCAAACTTTCTGTTATACTTCTCATCCATTTCTATAAGGGTATTTTTTACATGCTGTTTAAGTCCCTCTATCACTTTCATAAAGTCGATTTTTTCTACTTCTTCTTGATTAAGGTGTTCATGTCTTCCTGTTTTGAGGTCGCTGGGTTCTGGTGGTTTCATGTTGTTTTTCAGATTATTGGGTGAATTCTTGCATTGGCACCTGCCCCTCTCTTCCTCCGAATGCTCCCCTATGGATCTTCTTTTACAGGATCAGGTCTCCTTGCCCACTGATGTACCTTCCCAGTGATGTCACTCCCCATTAATGGGTCTCCTGGTGCCCAGATCGGATCTCCGTGCCCAATGATGGCTCTCTCGGTGCCCAGATTGGATCTCCGTGCTGCTTGGGTAGCTCGTAAACAAAGGGCCTACCTTGCTTGCTGCAGGAAGGTTATGGAGACAAAGGAACTACTGCCCTCACAGTTGGATTCGGATTCGGTCCTGGTCCCTGCGCCTGAAGAGTCCAATATTCTTTCTTAAAAACAGATATAGAATTGTGATATTGTCATCAATATAAATTTGAATGTACATATAAAAACAAATACTGTTTTAGGTCAAAAATAAAATACATGCTATTGTGATGAGATATATATCTGAAAACAAAATTTTGTAAAGAAAACATGATTATTTAAACAGGAACTTTTCTTACTGAAATCAACATTCTTTAAAGTAATAGTAAAAGAGTATAATAACAATGGTGATGTTTAGCATATAGCTAACAGATTCTAGTCCTAGTTGCTTTATATCATATGATTTAATTCTTTCAACACTACTGATTTAGAATCTAGTATTATTTCCTTTTGGCAAATGAGAAAAACCAAAGAGACAGAACTTTACCAAAATAACATTTTTTAAATACCAAAAGCAGGATTGATAGCTATACAATTTTATTCTACCCTTTGCCTACAAATAACCTATTTTAATATGTATTTTCTTCTTAGAATATGGTGGTAAAGTGTTAAAGAGTAGTGTAACCATTATTTTTCAGGATCATCAGCACTCAAAGAATCATCGTAGTATTAGGTAACAATCATGGTCAGTTTAAATTGTCAACTTGACACAAGTTAGAATCATTTGAAAAAAGTAGTATTATTGAAAGAGTTTTCTAGATCATGCTGTTCTCAGGACATGTGTGGGAGATTATCTTCATTATATTAACTGAGATAGGAAGACACACTCTTTGTGGGTAGTGCCTTTTCCTAAATGGGGCATCCTGAGCTCAAAGGGACTGGAGAAAGTGACCTGAGTGGAAGCAGAAATGCATTAACTTGTTTCCTTTACTCTTGGCTATGATGAACTATGACTGTTCCAGATTCTTTCTTTAATTTCCTAGCAGGTCAACTCAGTCATGAAATTATTAGCAAAAATAAACTGTTTTTCCCTTAAGGTATTTTTTTCTGGTTATTTCATCACAGCAACATTAAGACTGTATATCACTTCTTTCTGAGTCCCATTTTTTCACTACTAAGATTTTTCCAAACTGTACAGAGTCCATGTTATCAATTATTTCTTGAAAAGACCCTTAACATGAAATACAAAATGGGAACACTGAAATAAAAGGAACTGCTTCCTTTTCACATCAACAATTATCTGGTAATTAAATAAAGTTATATTTTTAAAATCTACAGAATTTTATATTTTTAAAATTTACAGACTTTTTTAAGAAGTAGGAAGTTTCAAAGGCTGTTTTGCATATATTGCCTATATTTTCCCTATGTTTCTTCTCTGTCCTTTACAGTATCCTCTGTAAAGCAGAAACTCTAAAGGAACATCCCATCTTTTGGACAGAATCATAAAGAATTTGATTTACTTTACTTAAATTTTCTGATTTTTAACCTGTCTTTCCTGATTTATTTGCATCAGTATATAATATATGGGCTCCAGTTACTGGTGTTTCCCAAACAATGTAAGGAAGGATCCAGCTAGTTCTCTTTACAAGTTGGATTCTTTTGATTTTGGCTATTTGATGTTAATCTCTTCCAAAAAATTACTACAAACTCTGCCAGGATTCAATTTCTTCCCATAATTTGTAAATTTATTCATTATTAAAAGGTACTATAATCTCTTCTGGGTCTATTTCTTCTAATAGACAAAGTCTCAATTTTCCTTTGAGAATTAATTGAGAGGTCTTTTAGACATAAGATTTTAGGTTTTTACTCGGTTTATGTGGTAGAAATATTAATTCAAATATTCTAAGATATTCTTAGATATCTACATCTGAGCCAGATAGTAAAATGTCATCCATGTAATAGTAAAGTATAAATTCAAGAAATTGCTTATGTATCATATCCAATGACTGACTTATTAACACAGTGTAAGACTATTAAACATTCCTTGTTGAATGAATCTTCCATCGTAATTTTTAAAGAACTACGGATTATTATAAGTAGGTCCTGTGAAGGCAATTTTTTCTTTTTCTTGTGAAGTTATAGTGAAGAAACAATCTTTTAAGTCAATGACTAAAAGAGGACATCATTTAGTCAATAAAGAATGTAAAGAAATTCCAGACTGTAGAAAGCTCATTGGTTGAATCACATTATTAACAGCTCTTAAATGTCACCATTTTTTTCATTTTTAATATTTTTAATAACAAATACAATATTTGATAACACAATCCAAGGCCTGCTTGATTCTTCAATATGCTGAGCATTTAGTTGCTCCTATACCAGCTATTCTGAAGCCTGTGGTTTCTCTGTTGTTAAAGGCCATTGTACAAGCCATACAAGTTTGCCCACCATTTTACAGGTAGGGTTATTAGTTCTTTTGGAAGATTAGCAACTGTTGTGCCCTGTTCTTGTACAATCTGAATACTCACAGACTGTTCTTTAAAATACCTTGTAATAATTTCCCCAGAAACATATGTTAAATTGTATTTTTCTCTAAGAGTAGGGGAATGTTAATGTGAGTATCAATTTTTATAACAAATCACATCTCCACAAATTCATTTCTATGTTAGTAACATAATGGTTTAATTTTCTTCTCTGTGCTTCCAGTCGTATATATTTGACCCATCCTCATGCTCTGCTTTACCTGAGAGATAAAGTCCCAATCCCTAAAAGCTAAACATTTTCCTCATGAAGAAGCCAATTTGGATGCTAAGATTCTAGTAAAATTATTATTACATCTGCACCTGTGACTACCAGACCTTTAATGAAAATGTCATTTATTTGTATTTTTACTTTTGATCATCATTCATTTATAGAAGATTGCCAAAATATTCATTTTATGGTTTCTTCTGAATATTTTGTTCTCTCGCTCTTTTAACTTTTGTATTATCCTAATCAGTATGATTTATTACAATAGGCATTAAGTTCATTAATTGCTCCAAAAAGGAGTTTCCTCTGGGGTTATACAAAATGATTTAGAATAGGGGCCCTAGAGAGGACCTTCAAAGTGTTTCCTCATGGTAGAGAATTACCTTGAATATCTCTTGTTGGTCTACATTCATTAGCCCATTGCCTGTCTTTATCACACACCCCTTCTGCATAATCTAGAATGGGAGAGGATGTTGTATTTGGATTATGCTTAGAAAAATTATTGTTTCCAAGAATACTCTGTTTATAATTCTTTTTAAAGTGACCTTGTTTGCCAGACTTATGATGCTTGGTATTTTGATTTTTCCTCAAACCTCTGGAAATCACTTTTCATTTCCATGTATCATCATGGTCATGAGATTCAATATTAATTATATTTTGGATCTATTTCTCCAAAGGTGCTGACTTTTTCTTTAAAGGCCTAATTATCCTTTTGCATTGAGAATTAGCACTTTAAAAAGTGAGCAATTCAATTATTATATGTCTATCTTCTGAATTTGGTATCATTCTATTTACTGCTGATGCCAATCTTTGTAAGAAATCCCTGAAGTTTCCTTTGTAGCCCTGTATGACATTAGTAATGATTCAATTATCTTTCCTACTTTTTCAATTCTGCACCAAACATTCAAAGTTGAGGGACTTAAAGCATTAATGTCACAATCATATAGGGATTGCCTTTCTATAGCAGCACAATTTTATCCAAGAAGTTGATATTGTGAGGTTTCCATACCTCTAGCCTTTCTCCATTACTCTCCATAGTCTCAGCCAAGAAGTTGATATTGGAAGGTTTTCATAACTGTAGCTTTTCTCCATTGTTCAAAAGTCTGTCTTACTCCATTTTAGTTGTGGACCAGGCTCTAAAACTGCTTTAAACTAGTCTATCTATTCCTTAGGTATAATTATATCACAAACTCACAAAATGTTTAACATTTTCTTCACAAAAAGTAAATGCATGCTATATGAGACTATTGCTTCCTTGAATCTCCTTCAATCTAACATTGGCAGAGGTGTTCCTTGAGCCTCTGCCATTTTATATTTCTTGTAAGGTTGCTGGATATATTTTGGTTCATTATTTGAAAACCTCAGGCTGTTCCTCTCTAATCTTATAATGGAACGCTGAAATTAGTACTCAATTAAATTACTCTGGATGTGAATATCTCTGTGATCTGGTTTTATTAATTTTTTCTAAGGCCTGTATCTAGGCAGTCAAACCAAACAACTTTTAATAGATAAACCAAGAATTATCAAAATGACAACAAGGATTATCAAAATGATATTCAACAGTCTGTTAATCCTGGTTAAATTATCACTTCATTTAATACTTCCCTTTTATCTTTTTATTGAGCTATACATTTTTTTTCTTCTCACCTCCCTTCCTCTATACACCCTTTCAATCCTCTCCCATGGTACCCAAGCTCCCTGTTTACTCAGGAGATCTTGTGTTTTTCTACTTTCCATGTGGATTAGATACATGTATGCCTCTCTTAGTTTTAAATAATGCATCACATGAGATGCATACAGAGACCTAACTTTCTCTATAATAATTTTTGTTACATGGGAAAAAATTTCCCTTTTAACTAATTTCTCCCTTTAGCATTCCCACTTTTCTCATTAAATGTGCCATTGTTGTTGATGAAGATATCAGCCTTATTGCTGCTGTGAATAACAATAATAGCCTTACTCAATTTCAAGGCAGAAATTACCTAGTTGGGCAGAAGTCTGAGTAGGGGCTTCAGGGAAAAATCACCAGGAGAGAAGAAAGGAAAGCCTAGCTGGTAAGGCAGTGACTTCAGCTACATGTAGCTCAGGCCTATGCCAGTGGTTGCAAAGCCACGCGCCAACATGTTTTTGGTGAATTTGTACCCCAAAAGTTGAGCACAAGATTCAGCAACAATAATAAGAATCCAGAGACAGATATTGAAATTCAAACTGAAGATCAAAAAAAGCAAAGTGAACAGCTGCAGGCTTTTACCTCTACCTCAGCCTGAAATGGGAGATCCTGCTTCCATGAATCCTCAGACTGGGACTGAAACTGAAACCTGTCTCTTCACATCAGAAATTACTCTCTATTGCTGTGTAAAGTGGCATGACCACTACCTCACAGCCTCTATGGCTAACTACTGTGTCTCCTGAGATTAAAGATATATGCCCCTATATGGCTGTATAGCTGACTTGTCCTACTTTGCACTCTGATATTCTGGCAAATATTATTTACTAAAACATAAATAACATATGATTATAAAATCTATCAAAAATAAACTAAATGAAAAGCAGTGGATTTTAGTAGGTAATTTCTGCCTTTCCATTCAATTGTTTAAAATTATAATGAGTAGAACATAGTAACACAAAAGTGTAATTTAAATTCCTTTTTAAAATAGAATCTTCCTATATATCCCAGGGTAGTCTGAACCTATATAAAGCAGGAAAACATTGATATCATCAGCTTCTTGAATCATGCTCTTAAGAGCTAGGATTACAAGGATATTTCACTACACTGTGCTCTCAATGTCTTATTTAAAAATTTCTAACAAAAGTATCTCCATTTTACCATGTAAATTCACCCTCTGAAATTATCTGTATTTCAAGAGGGAACTATGTCATTGCTATTTCAGACTGGAGTTAAATATGTTTTTTTCTTCAATCATTCTTAACATCAACAAACTGTTAGTGTGAACACTGAAGATTATTTGCATTTCTGGCTATACGGAACATTTGTTATTTCAGGAAGCTAACAAAGTAGACCATTTTAGTGCTTATTTATTTGGGCAATACTCACCATTAGAATATTTAGAGGTTTGTTGTTGGTGTTTATATTTAATCAGATATTTTTTATAACATTTAGGATGAACACAAATGAATAAACAGAATCAATTGTAGCTAAAATATGTAATGAGCAAAGGAAAGGAGTACTGAAAATGAATTTAGATATTCTGTCCTGATAGTTTTCAGCTAAACAAAACATTTAAAAACTTCTCCCTACTCTATTTTCTTTATGTAGGTACATGGGCATAGGGGTTTCTATTTGATATTGTTGGTAGTATAAAATATAAGTTACACAAACTGATACTATCTATTTTCATAATATTTGTGTGCTATTTTAAACTATCTGCAGCAACTGAATACATGAGTATTGATGTAGAATAACCTAATATGTTGCAGAACTATGACTACCAAATGATGTGATATCCATTTATTCTGTAATTTTAATTGAGCCAATAAGTAATTTCTTTTTATTTCTGTTATTAAAACCACTTTGTATGGTGTTCAGAGGTATTTTAAGTATTCTATTTACGTATCCCTTATAATAGTAGTACTTATGGTGATGGGGGAAATAGCTCAGTTGTTAAGATCATATTTTACTCTTGCAGTGTACATGGATTTAATGCACGACACTCATATGGTGACTCACAAATACATATTATTTCCATTTCTATGGGATCTGATTCCCTCTTCTGACTTATGAAGGTACTCAGCATGCATATGGTACTTGTTACATGAGGAGGGGGCCCCAGCTAGCTTGCATAAGAAATAACCACACAGAAACTGTATTAATTAAAACAGTGCTTGGCGAATAGTTCTAACTTCTTATTGGCTAACTCTTACATCTTGATTTAGCACATTTCTATTAATCTATGTATTGTCTCTTGGCAGTGGCTTACTGGAGATACTAAATGGCATCTACCTCAGGCAGAGGATCCATGACTTCGCTGAATCTTCCCTTCTTCCTCCCAGCATTCAGTTTCAATTTCTCCGTCTACCTAAGTTCTGCCTTATCAACTAGGCCAAGGCAGATTCTTTATTCATAAACCAATGAAAGCAGCACACAAACAGAAGGAACTCCTGCACCATTTCCCCTTTTCCGTTTAAACAAAAATGAAGGCTTTAACTTTAACATAGTATAATTACATATAACCAAACTGCTATCAAGCAAGAATTACAGGTACAATATTTATATCTACTTTATCTTTTATCATAACTAAGGAAAACTATAACTATAAATTCTTCAACTCTATCAAAGACATCAGAATGATATAGTATTACCTATGTAAACTGGAAGTGCATTGTAAGGATCCTCCAAAACTCTAGAATTGACAGAGACATCTTGCTGACTGGACAGTCACGCAAAGTTCTTCTGTAATGTTGGGGCATCCATCTTCAGCCTACAGGCCCATAGTATTCAGCAGACCTTTCCATGAAGTAGAAAATTTCAAAGACTGTTCAGTTACTTTCTTCTGTGTCCTGCAGAATGTCTTGCATACTCTTATCAAACAGGAACCCCGAAAGATCATCTCACCTTTAGGCAAGTTTAGCAATCATCTCTCTGTGGGTACTGCATGTCCAGTGAAGCAGTCAAGGCAAGAGCAATTTCTTGCCCAAAGGACTAACCAACTCCATAAGGAGCCTCTTCAATGTCCATCTTCCTCTTGAAGCAACTGGTACTGCCAGCATCAGATGTGTCTCACTGTCAAACCCACAAATCAGAATCTTCCGCTTAACCGGTTGAATCATGCAATCCAAAAGAACAGCCAGTGGAAAAGGAGCAGGGGGAAGGAGAAAAAAATGGATGGAAGCATGTTCAGCTTCCGAGTATATAGTATAAGAGGCCACACCCCAGCAGGTGGGTAATTACAAGCTGTATTACTTTCTATAGCAGGTACTCATACATACAGACAGACAAAATTCAAATACACAATAAATAAACCTTAAAAAGTCATTTAAATGCGTGAAAATTATGAATTTGTTTGATGACAGTGAAAAGTAGAGAATCTCATGATCAAAAACTGTTAGCTTCCAAATATCACAATTTTATATTTTTTCTGATGCCAGGATAATTTTAGTGTGAATCACAGTTATATTTTTTTCTTTTTTATCGTTTATGTTTAGCTGTATATTTTTTCTTTGCTCCCTTCCTTCCTCCCCATTCTGTTTCAACCCTCTCCTATGATCCCCATGCTCCCAATTTACTCAGAAGATCTTGTGTTTTTCTACTTCCCACATAGATTAGATCCATGTATGTCTCTCTTAAGGTCCTCTTTGTTGTCTAGGTTCTCTGGGATTGTAAATTGTAGGCTGGTTGTCTTTGTGTTATGTCTAAAAGTCACTTGTGAGTGAGTACATACAATATTTGGCTTTCTGGGTCTGGGTTACCTCCCACAATATGATGTTTTCAAGATTTATCCATTTTTCGGCAAATTTCATGATGTCATTTTTTTCTGCTGTATAAATGTACCGCATCATCTTTATCTATTCTTTGGTTGAGGAGCAATTAGTTGTTTCCAGATTTTCACTATTACAAATAGTGCTGCTATGACATAGTTGAACACATATCCTTGTGGTATGATTGAATGCCTTTTGGGTATATATCCAAAAGTGATATTGATGTGTCTTGAGGTAGATTGTTTCCTAATTTTCTGAGAAATCGCCACACTGATTTCCATAGCAGCTGTATCATTTTTTACTCCCACCAGCAATGGAGGAGTGTTCCCTTTACCCCACATCCTATCCAGCATATGCTGTCATCAGTGTTTTTTAATCTTCACCATTCTGACAGGTGTAAAATGTGATCTCAGAGTTGTTGACCTGCATTTTTCATATGGCTGACAATGTTGAGCATTTGCTTAAGTGTCTATCAGCCATTATAGATTCATCTGTTGAGAGTTCTCGGTTTGGGTCTGTTCCCCTTTTTTATTGGATTATTTTTATTTCGATGAACAATTTCATTTTTATTATTAGATCTTTAAAAAATACTAATCCAAGTTCCCACTCTCTCCTCTCTTCCCATTCCCTTCACACACCCTTCCACCCCACCCACATATAATCCACAGAGAGGTAAGGCATATTGCTTTGTGGAAGTTCTAAGGCCCTCCCTACTATATTGCAGCTGAGCAAGGTATATATCCAAAGAGAATAGGATCCCAAAAATCTAGTACATGCAGTATGGATAAATCCTGGTGCCACTGCCAGTGGCCCCCCAGTCTGCCCCAGCCATGCAACTGTCAACCACATTCAGAGAAACTAGTTTGGTCCTATGCTTATCCCTTCCCAGTACAGCTTGAGTTGGTGAGCTCCTATTAGCTCACTTAAACTGTTTCAGAGTGTGAATCCATCACAGTCATATTCTCTTTGCTCATATTTCATTCCTTCCATTCTTCAGCTGGACTTTGGGAGCTCAGTCTAATCCTCTGGTGTGGTTCTCTGCCTCTGTTTCAATCAGTTGCTGAAAGAAGGTTCTATGGTAATATTTAAGATAATCATCAGTTTGATTATAGGGCAAGATCACCTGACAAAACTGAGAGCAGAGGGGAGGGGGGAAAAGGGAAGGTAGCAGGGGAAGAGGAGGGGAAAAGGGAAGGGTTGAGGAGAACTTGAGGCAATGGGATAGTTGAGATGAAGGAAGGACAGAGATGAGAGCAAGGAAAGAGATATCTTGATTGAGGGAGCCATTATAGGGTTAGCAGAAACCAGG
>NW_004949111.1:355258-356111 GCF_000317375.1 Microtus ochrogaster
TATAATTTGCTTCATATTAAACTTAGCATTTCTAATTATTGAGGCATTATAGTTGCATGCCCAAATTTATTTGCAAGGAGCATTTCTAAGTATTTGGTAGAATGGAATTGTGACTTCAATGTTTATTTTAATAAAAAATGAATAAGATGCTGATTATCAATATTATTATCTTTATTCAACATCTAGATCATCTTCTTTCTCAAACTACCTGATTACTAAACTACTGAGAAAACATTTCATTAGAATTGCAATATATATGTTATTAGAAATAAATTTTTATCCTGTAAATGACCATTCTTTTCTCTCTTACATTAAGAAAAAAAAGAACAAAGTACCAGGCCTGAAATAACAGCCCTACCAATAGAGTTATGGAAAATTCTTAACTTCTGGTAAAGAGATTTCTTTCTCTACTATACACTCCCTGGTAAGATGCCCAATTTTCAGTTGAATGCCACACATCCAATAATATATGGACAGCACAATTTGTACTTGAGAGTTTTTTCAGAATAAAAGACATAAAGTTACTTATGAAAGGGGGTATAAATCTGGGAGGAATTGTTGGAGGTGTGGAAAATATGTTAAAAGAACATGGCACAAAGCTAAGAACTAATAAAAAGTTTAAGAAACCTAAAGTAGCGAGATCCCTGGCCAACAAGGGGACATGATCCTGTACCAGAAGATCTATCGGAGGGGTGACTGTATTCCTGAACAGGGGCAGAGCCCCGGAAACAGAGCACGGACATTCCTCAACCCTCTAATCTTTCTGGTCGCTCTGCAGGTGTTTCTCTCCCCAGCTACTGTTGTCTCTCTCTTCCCAGCCCATCCCAGCTTGTGCCCAGGCACACCTTCCATT
>NW_004949111.1:358101-359268 GCF_000317375.1 Microtus ochrogaster
TCAATTAGGAAAGAATATACCTTCTCCTCTGCAGCTCATAGAAACTTCTCAAAAATTGATCGCATACTCGGTAGCACAGCAAACTTCCACAGATCCAAAAATTTAGTAACCACCTGTGTCTTATTGGATCACCATGGAAGAAAGTTAGAATTTAACAATAATTCTACCACCAGAAAGCCTACAAACTCATGGAAGCTGAACATTCAACTACTGAACCACCCCTGGGTCAGGGAAGAAATAAATAAAGAGATTAAAGTCTTCCTAGAATTCAACGAAAATAAAGACACATCATACCAAAATCTATGGGACACTTTGAAAGCAGTGTTAAGAGGACACATTAAATAAATGAAGGAAGCTCACGTTAGAGACTTAACAGCACAGCTGAAAGCTCTAGAAAAAAAGAAGCAGACTCACCCAGGAAGAATAGAAGACTGGAAATAATAAAACTGAGGGCTGAAATCAACAAAATAGAAACACAGAAAACAATCCAAAGAATCAATGAAACAAGACCTGGTTCCTGGAGAAAGTCAACAAGATTGACAAACCTTTATCCAACTAATCAAAAGGCAGCGAAAGAACATAAAAATTAACAAGATCAGAAATGAAAAGAGAATCATTAGGTCTTAATACAAAAGCTTATATTCCACATAGTTCGAAAATGTAAAAAACTGGACTTGTTTTTAAATAAGTTCCATTTATCAAAATTAAATCAAAACCAGGTGAACAATTTAAATAGACCTATAAGTCGTAAGGAAATAGAAGCTGTCATAAAAATCCTCACAATCAAAAAAAAAAAAAGCCCAGGACTGATGGTTTTAATGAAGAATTTTATCAGAACTTCCAAGAAGAGCTGATACCTATACTCCTTAATGTGTTTCACATAATAGAATCAGAAAAGTCATTGCCAAACTCTTTTTATGAATCTACAGTCACCCTGATTCCAAAAGCACACAAAGAACCAACCAAGAAAGAGAATTACAGACCAATCTCACTCATGAACATTGACCCAAAAATTCTCAATAAAATTCTGGCAAAGCTAATCCAAGAACACATTAGAAAAATTATCCATTATGATCAAGTAGGCTTCATCCCAGAGATGCAGGGCTGGTTCAACATACATAAATCCATCAATGTAATCCATCATATAAATAAACTGAAAGAAAAAAA
>NW_004949111.1:361168-368099 GCF_000317375.1 Microtus ochrogaster
TAAAGAAAGTGTGGAATATATATGCATTAGAGTACTACTCAGTGGCCAAAAACAATGACATCTTGAATTTTGCATGCAAATGGATGGAAATATAAAACACTATCCTGAGTGAGGTAACCCAGCTCCAAAAAGATGAATATGGTATGTACTCATTCATAAGTGGATTCTAGCAATAAATAAAGGACATTCGTGATCCTAGAAAGGCTAAATATGAAGGTGCACCTAAAGGAAAGCATATAGTTATCCTTCTGTATACTGGAAGTAGACAAGATTACTAGGCAAATGTTGGGAACTTGGGAGTAGGGGTAGGGTGGGTATAAGGGGAGATGAGGGTTGAGGAGTGAGAAGGGGAGGCTGGGGAGAGCTTGGGGGAATTGGGCGGTTGGGATGAAGGAAGGGTGAATATGGGAGCAGAGAAGTATATATCTTAATTAAGGGCATTATTTTAGGGTTGGCAAGAGATATGACTCTAGAGGGTTTCCCAGGTGTCCAAGGAGATGTCCCCAGCTTGTTCCTTTGGCAGCTGAGGAGAGGGCACCTGAACTGGCCCTATCCTCTAGCCACACTGATGAATATCTTGCATATCACCATAGAACCTTCATCTGGCTATGAATGGAGATAGAGCCAGAGACCCACATTGGAGCACTGAAATGAGCTCCCAAAATCCAAATGAGGAGCAGAAGGAGGGAGAGCATGAGCAAAGACCATGAGGGATACACCCACCCACTGAGACAGTTGGACTGATCTAATGGGAGCCCACCAAGACCAGCTGTACTGGGATTGATGGAGCATGTGATCAAACCAGACTCTCTGAATGTGGCTGGCAATGAGGACTGACTGAGAAGTCAAGGACAATGGCACTGGGTTTTGATCCTACTGCATGTACTGGCTTTGAGGGAGCCTAGTTTGTTTGGATGCTCACCTTCCTAGACCTGGTTGGAAGGCGGGGGGTCCTTGAACTTCCCACAGGGCTGGGAACCCTGACTGCTCTTTGGACTGGAGAGGGAGGGGGAAGAGGATTCGTAGAAGGGGCAAGGACATGGGAGGAGGGGAGCAGGTGGAAATGTTTAATAAAAAAAAGAAAAACTTTAAACTTATTCTTGCACACTGAGCAACTCGAAGGAAAGTTTTAGCACTGTCTGCAACACTCTATCCTTCCTTAATCAATATACCAAGAACATGAGAGGTACTCCATTATATATTTTAGAAATAACTATATAAAATTGATGCCAAAGATATAGTTTATGGTGTGCTATGTTTGTTAAAACAAATTTTTTTCACTCCACAATAACAAAGGTAATAGAAAATATTTTCTTTCAACACCATCAATATTTACTTACAAAATTAAAGAACTTTGGCCTTAACATAAGGTCAATACTGGCAAAAAGATAGGGATTTTTTTCCAGTGTCTGCTGAGAACAGTTTGCTGACGTTTTTTCTTAGTGAATAAAATATGACCATCTATTCAGATGATGATGTCAGTTCTGCTCTTTCATTGTAAATGAACTACAATATGTTGTGTTTCTTGGTATCACTTAAGGTTGCTTCTACTCTCTATTGTTTGTTCTTGTAGACTGGAAATGATTTAAACTGAACTTTTCAAGTATGTCTCAAAACTGCAAACATAAGGATATGTATAAACACATTACACATTAATGATGAAGTGCATTTGACTAATTATTAACCCATTGGCATTCTATATGGCAACTAAATTGCTTCTGGTAACTCTATAATCACTAATATTTATATTATTCTATGTTAAGGTCAATCTAGTTCACACTAGGGAAAAATGCTACAAAAACTTTACTATGTTACTTTGTACATTTCTGATTAAGTGGAAATTTACTTATATTGCTTTTGCCCCTTGACTATTACTGTCATGTGAACAGGACTGGTTCTTTCAGTGTTGCATTTTTCATGGTTACTAGGCTATTGAAGATTGATAATAAGTACGTAACAACCATCATCCTACAGTTTCATATCTTATAATCTACCTACATGTGCTATAAATTTTCAACTTTCCTTGTGCCCTCCAGTTTTATTCCTGGCACTAGAAGATTTCATATTGGTCTTGAGGAGCTGCCCCTTGTTTATAATATCCTCCTCCTTGCCTACTCTGTGATATGCAAGAAACATCTTGTGACCTGAGTGAGTTAAGCATTATTGTGATTAAGCCCTTGACAGTGTCACATTATGTATGACTGGAAAGATAGCGCAGGGGTTAAGTACACACATTGTTTTGCTATATGTTCAGCTTCTAGCATCAACCTCAGGTTACTCATATGCAACAGTCTGTAATTTCAGGTTGTGCTGATTAGTATATCTTTGTTTGCTTACTTTTTTTCTAATTCCCACAAGCTAGAGTCATCTGGAAAGAAAGAACCTTAATTGAGAAAATGCTTCCGTCAGGCTAATCAGTGTACAAGGTTGTGGAGCTATTTTCTTAATTAATGATTGATGTGAGAATACCTTGCATACTGAGAGCAGTGACAACCTGAGGCAGGTGTTTCTGGTTTGTATAAGAAGGCAGAATGAGCAATCAATAGGGAGCAAGTCACTAAGTAAAGTTTTTCCGTGACTTCTGCTTCTGTACCTGCCTCCAGGTTTATGCCCTAAATTCTCCTGATTATGGCCTGTGGTAGAACAGATAACCTAAATAAACCCTTTCCTTCCCAAATTAATGTTTATTATCACAGTAATAGAAAGTAGAGTAAGACACGGGGCCCATGGTCTTCATGAACTCATGCACTCACATTTGCATACATATCTATACAAAATGGAGTTTAAAAACTATTTTCGAAAAAACTTTTTAAGAATGGCAATTTATTTTTTCTTCAACAAATTCTGTTTTCTACAGATTTGAAAGATAATTCTGTTAGACATCTTTGCCAATAAAACACAATTATTTTTTGAAAGTCAGAAAAAGAAGAAAATGAAGGACTCTTGTTCTCAAAAATGTTCCATTATCGATTTTCATTATCAAAAGAAATCAGAAAATAAGAAGTTAATGAAAATAAGAATGTTTTCATCAAGTATATTAATTATCTCTTTTTGCAAGTGCACAGTATACTCTGAACCTTCAGAATTCAGTATTCAACATTTGAAGTAGGAATTAAATTGATATCACCATGAGTCTTTGAATAAATAATTCAAAAGGAGATAAGCATAATTGCACTTATCACACTTTGGGCAGGCACTTACATTGATAGGTGTTACAGAAGCATCATCAAAAATAGTCTTACTATCTTAATTCCCAAAGCAATTTTGCCCAAGTGTGTCTAATTAAAAGAATGATACAGGAAAAGGGAAATGCTGTAAAATATTGTGTTTCTTTTTGAGACACATGATATAGCACATAATAGCCTCAAACTCACTGTATAGGCGAGCTTGACTTTGAAGTCCACATTCTTTTCCCACATCTACACTGCCCCAAGTGCTACAGTTACTCGCATGTGCCACTTCTTCTGGCTTCAGTCAGATAATTTTTATCAAACTGGAAAGGCTATATTTAAAGGGAAGCTTACTGTATTTATGCAAATAATGTCTAATGGGCAAGGCATGAATAAACAATACTCAAAGAAAGTCTAAATGTAATCTGGAAATTAAGAAAGAGGTCAGAATAATATGAAGAACAATCACCTGGTTACAACCAAGGTGTGAGAATTCAGCCAAGTGTTAAAATTCTGGTGAATATAAGCCTGGGGTGTGAGAAGAAAACTAACCAATAAAGAATATTTAACTACAGACCTGTAGTTCTAGGTAGAAGGCAGGTGGAAATAGAAACACCCTAACTGCTTTTTTTCCTGAGTTTAGCCAAGCTGGTGAACCCTTAGATCAGTTCTTGGTAGAAGAAAAGGTAGAAAATGATTAAGAAAAGATACCCAATATTGACCTCTGGCATGCATCTATATACATAGACACATGTGCAT
The DNA here is from genome assembly GCF_000317375.1 of Microtus ochrogaster. NCBI lineage: Eukaryota > Metazoa > Chordata > Mammalia > Rodentia > Cricetidae > Microtus > Microtus ochrogaster. Next base: position 365,098 of record NW_004949111.1, read on the forward strand.
GTTCACCCACACACTTGCATGTACTTATACACATATACACACAAAAAAAGCAAGGGAAATAGTTATATGGGAAAATTTAATAATTAAATTAGGCTAGAGTTATTAAAATGTAGATTTATAGATGAAATATATAAAAGAATAATTGGTTCCATGCCTGGGGACATAGTTTAGTGCTTAATAAGTGCCTTGGTTGATCAAGCATTAGGGCATGAGTTCAAATGCCTAACAGCCACATAAGCAACCAGGAATGAATGCATGCTTGTTACCTCAGTGCCCATATGAACAGAAGGTTTACTTGGTTTGATGGCCTCCACTCTAGCTTCAAATTCAGTGAGTGATTTTGTCTCAATGGAATAAGGCAATAACAATATATACATCCATGTTAACCTGTACTCAAAGATTTTTTAAATACAAAACATCTCCAAGAGAAATTTTTCTGTATTCCTTCTCTACATCTTGTTCTGTGTTCTTCATCTTTTATTTTTCTAAGAAGTGAGGATGATCATAATCTGTCCTGTTTTGGATGCATTGGATCTATATGCCTTTTTAATCTATTTGGACGTTGTTGAGATAAGAGAAAAAGTAAATTTATATCATTTCATCTTTAAAATATTACATAATAGAAAGTCACACATAATATAATAAATATTATTTAATTGGAGACTATGAAATAGCCTGCATAATCAGCTATATTAAAGTGAATTATAATAACCTAAAGGCTCTCAACTGTTCAGAATTAATAATGAATATAAAATCATATATTTGTTATTTTAGAATTTTTATTAATGGTATCATACTTTCTCTTTTGCATGAAACAATGGATACCAAATAATCATTCTCATTTTGTGTAATGGTGTTTGAATTTCTAATTCACAAAGTTAAACAAACAGGTTTCTAACAGAAATTTCTTTGTCAGGAAGTGAGGGAAGCCAAGAAGAAGAATATTTTTTTAGATAGATCCCTCAAAAGCTTAGCAGAGCAATTAGGATTTGTATTATCATTAGCAATAACAGGAAGAGTTTCACAATTATTTTTCATCCACTTTAATAAGGCTTTATTATAGAATCCCTGAGGTATTTTATACCTCACATGGAGGAGCATAATTAGACACAAATTAATGGGCTTCTGCCTCTTATAAACCTAGAATTTATAATAGATGATTGTGAGCTGTTCTTTGCTTGGCATTATGCATCAAAATGTATCTGCAACTGCTGTAACTAATCTTCTAAAATAATTGGTAACCAATATGCGCACCATTTCCCACTTCCGGATATAAAAACGATTATGAGAACAGCCAGGTGCAATTCTTTTATAGCTCCTCCAAACATTATTGAGTATCTAATGACCTTGACAAAATTATCTTCATTAGTATCTTGAACACTAATCCACTTTGTCTTGGTGAGGGTATTTTGTAATAAAATGAGTCTTTGATAATATGCATCCTTATGTTAAGTACATTGTCCCTTAAATGTCTCACCTTAATACTCTTTAGTTTCTTTGTGATTCAGCACTTTAATTGATAAAATTCTTTATTAGCAAACTTGGATTATTTTCTTTGTTCTTAGAGAAAACAATATTATTGACAAAATAACCTGCAGCAACCTATATTTCTCTAAGGGTGTACTTATATAAAAACTGCATCATGAACTCTGAAAAATACACAAAGTTTTTCAAGAAAAAAGTTTTATCTATTCCAGCCAAACATTCTTACTTAACTTGCAGTGCCTTAATTTGAAGATGAATTGAAAAATTGTATTCTGGTAATGAAATTTGCTGCTAGTTAGCAGCAATACAAAAGCAAATCATAGGTCAATATTCAACAAAATGAGTTATGCTTTATGAATAAAAGTGACTAGAATCCCTATTTGAATATCCATGTACTATTTGGAATAACTGGGAGAATGAAATAATAAAAATATCTTGTGCATCTGAAATGGTTTCTTTAGACATTAATAACCATTACTGCCACTGTATCTTTTATTGTAATTGTAATCAATGATATGTACCTACATGAAGGAGTAAGTCACTAACAATGCCACACCAGTTTGGAATTATGATTAATAGGGTGATATTTATTTAAAGAGGAAAAATATTACAGATCTCCATCACAGATAACAGCCATCTGAGCAACCAGGAAGGGAGTCTAGTCGCCAGCGGAGCAGGAAGTGAAGAGAGAGAGGAAAGGGAAGTGGCCACTTTTTTAAAGGGAGAGAGACCACGCCCTAATGGGCTGGTATCTCAGTGGCTATAGGCTGGAGGAGCGGAAGGAACTCCCGCAACACCTCCCCCTTTTGTTTAAGTAAGAGAGTTCTAAACCTACTCTGAAATTATATACAGTAAGTACAAATATCCTATTCTAACTAGCGTAGGTCTTGTATAATAAATAACTTGGCCAAGTCATGAGAGAAAAGTAACTACATTTATATAGTTTTCAACCCCATCAAAGATCTGAGAAGGGAAATAATGTTACCTGAGTAATTAGGAAGTACCATCAAACAACTTCCAAAACATGCAACAAATCACACAGACAACTAGCTACCTGGGCAATCACCCAAAGTCACATCAGCAGCATTGAAGCAACCAACTTTGGCTAAGGCCTAACATAACTGACATACCATTTTCAAAGGCAAGCAACTGTCTTGGCAGGATATGACAGTCCTGTTTTATCCATTGATGCATGCTCTGTATCTTTGTCAGTGGTTGAGATATGGGCATTTCTTTGCCCCAAGGCCAGTTCTGCCAAAAAGGAAGGCTCCAGGTGGAGTGTCTTTGGTGCTCAACATTCTCTCAGGAATAGAGCAGTGTTACCAGGAGCAATTGTGTCTCACTATCAAGAAACACTGAGTTAGATTAAAGGCCATTTTCTACAGCTCTTTGAAGAGGTTGAAGATTATCTATACAGAGTATAATCTCTATATATCTAAAGAACCTGATCAGTCTAATTATAAATGACAAACTTAGATGACTATTAATCTATATAATTCTCAATATCTATCTAACTT
>NW_004949111.1:389295-400555 GCF_000317375.1 Microtus ochrogaster
GTCTGCTATTTTTGTCATTCCCAGAAGAGATATTATTCCTAGAAATTGTTTGCCTGCGATCCCTTTGCAAATGTCCTAATTTACCACAGTTAAAACACCTGGCAGTTTGATGTCTCCTCATTGCTTAGGAATTTGCTTCTCCTACCCAAAATTCATCATTATAGCTAAACTTCTCAACATTCATTGTATGCTGAATCCATTCATCCATAAGTGCTGATCTAGACCTTAAAGGCACAATTATCTTTTTGCAATCGATGTTTGCATTTTTGAAAGCTAGAGATTCAAGAAGTATTCGTCTAACTTCTGGGTCTGTTACCCCTGTGTCTAGAGCCTTAATTAACCTTTCAAAAAATCAATAAAGGGTTCTCTCTGTCCCTGCCCAATCATATACAGAGACTGTGCCGTCCTGTGAAGTTTACATCCACGTGGAGAGGCAACCGATAGGGTGCATGGGCACTTGAACTGAACCTGAGGCATGTAAAGGGAAAATATAAAGAATTGCAACAAGAAAAGCCACTGTGTGATAATTTATATTGAACTGCTGGCTCCATGCACAGGACACAGGCCGCGGCCGAGGGAGGGAGGAGCTCCTGCAACACCCAAGGAATAGAACGTATATGCAATGGATGACAAATTGGACACTTTAAAATAATTTGTTTTGCTTGTCAAAATTAAATTTTATGTTGAACATATAGATGATTAGTATGTAGATGTTGATGTCTTTATTGAACAAAGCAAGAAGCTACTAAGTTTTCCCCTTGAGTATTTCCAAATGTCAGATCTCCATACAAATTTGTATGTGATCATAGGATATATTCTATTCAAAAAGGCATTTGAATATGCTTTTTAACTATTTTTGATTTTTTCTGAGCTTTTTTGGTAAGAAACTGATTTGTCCATATCTAAAGTCTTATAAATTTTTATTTCGCTTTTGCAAACTATAATAAGTGGTGGCCATAGATTCAGCAGTTAATTGCAGCTTTCTACTTTCAGATAAAATATTTTTGCATGCATTCATATAACTATTTATATCTCCTGTTTCTTAAACCAATAGCATAGCTTGTTTCAACCCTCATTGGCATTTTTATATGTTTAGCATCTTAAAAATTGTTTCTTTGCTTCTTCTCCAATTACAGTACCTTTTATTGTTTGTTTTAGTCCATCCACGAATTTAATATTAGGTTTATTTCTGGATAACTTTATTACAAGAACCATAGTTATCTCCCATGGGGCAAAGACGCTCCCATGCTTCCATGCCTATTTCTCTCACAGTTATTCATGTATTTCAAGTGGAGTATTAACCTGCTGATTAGGGTCATCATAAGCTCCGCTTGCCTTTTATCATAGGAAAAATAATTTCCCTTGGCACAGGATTTTTGCTGGCTTTATTATTTTGAGCCTTATCAACACAAAGGTCAGAAAACTCATATTTGCTATTGCAAATATTCAGGCTCCTTTTTGTCTATTTTGTCTAAGATCTTTTAATAATATTTTCTCTCCAATTCCAATAACATTGACAACTACAAAATCTTGAATTCTCTAAAGTAAAAATTTATTAATTAGATTCTACTTAAAAAAAACAGTTACTGGGACATTTCTCGGCTCAAATTCTTTATAATAATGCTTAAGATCCTCTCTGAATCTCTATCATCTTTTCTCATCTATAGAACATCTTTAATATGATTAAAGAATCCAGATAATTATTTAATTCTAACCTTTACCCATCATGCCTTTAATGAATGTCTCATTTATGCTAATTTCTTGTCCTATAATCGCTGTTCTACTTACCAAGGTTCAGAAGACAGAGCAGGCTCCTGTTTTTCTTGTGTTCTTAACTGCACCTCACCAGTGTTTTTCACTGAATCCGTAGTACTCGAGCTCCATGTTGGGCACCATTTTGCCCCAACTCACAGGTAAGTCAAAGGAGACCCCAGAGGGGCAATGAGACTTGAACGGGACAAGAGACACAAGAGATGGAAATAATACAGTATTCTGATAAAGTCTTGTTTATTCAAGGGAATAAGCAAGGTAAATATAGAATAAGGGAAAGGAGGAAGTTCTTCTTCTGTGACTGGGTAACTAGGAAACTTAATGATGGTCTAATGGCCAGGCAGAAAGTCTCTAACTGCAACATGCAGAAAAGTCAGTATGTTCAGAACATTGGAAAAATGGAACAGTAATTTGTTGCAGGGTTAGTATTTGACAGATCAAAATAGCAGGAGAAGCCAAACGCAATAGGGTGGGCAAAAGTGATCTAGGGAGCAGTAAGTCTCCCACACATTACCATCTAAGGCTCTTGGAATATTGTGTGGGAGGGATGGAAAGAAACAATTGAGACCTCAGATAAAAAGAGTGCTGTAACCTGATGTCTTCTAGACATAATAAGTAAGAAAATATATGATCTAAATGAAACTCTGTGCCTAATGATTTATATATAATATTAGAAAAAGGTGAGACTCAGCTGACAAAACTACTACATTTTAGGCATCCTAGCTTAAAACTTTACACATTTACTAAAGTGTTAAACAACTATTTTCCACATTCTAATTTACTATTGTATTATAGCAATATAATACTTCATCTCAGAAGATAAAAACAAATAGAAGCAATAAAAGAGATAATTTTGATAAGTTTTCAAAGGAGGTAGACAACAGCCGACATTATTTACCTTCCTATCTTTACAGTTTTAATGTTTTTCAACAAAATAAAATAAAATAATTTTTTTTCCTATGCAGAGATTTAATGTACCTAGCTTTCCTCAAGAATATACAGTTGTGAGAGTATTGAATTATTAGAATTACATTAAAGAAAGACAGATTTTTTTTTTATTTTTGTCTGCTATTATTACTTTATTGACTTTTCAATTTTTCTAAAGTTGAACTTGTGATAAATTAAACACAAATTATGAGGATATACACTGATGAGTTTTCTTCCTAAATGTTAACTTTCTATTAGTTATAAATTGTTGATAGAGCCCATTAATTATTTAAGAAATTAATAATTAACATAAAATATGCATATATTGGAGGCACAAAAATTTTAGCTTCCAAAATAACTAAAAGTTTATTCTATTAATGGAAACATGTGTTGGCATCTATATTTTGTATTATTTTCATATATTCATTTTAAGACTTAGCAAGTAAGTATATGTATACTATACTTGAAACTCTTTGCGTAATGATCTATATGTACTATTATAACAAGTTGAGACTCAGTATTTGTACTTGCCATCACAGAATGTACTTAAAAATTGCTTGGAAAATTCTAAATATTTTTATTTCAGTAATACTGAGCATGTTGTTCCAGATATCCATTGCTTTTTCCACAATCCTTGTTGCAACATTTTAACATATATTTTTATAAACGTTATAAACTACTGAGAGCATTTGCCATCCCCTGCAGCTATAGGCAACAGAAACAATGTTCGCAACCAGTGTTGGTTACATATAAGACTCAAGCCATGCTTATGTACATTGAACACGGTTCTTATCCCTGATAACTCAAAGCTAAAAACTGTGTATTTATAAAAATCTTCTTGTGGTAATCAATACATATAAAACTAAACAAAAGTTGAGCCCTCAGCCAGACTTTTCTCTTCTGTTTCAAGGATTTTTCAAATAGCACATAATAACAGCACAGTTAATGTCATAATGGGAATTTGAGGCACATTTAAATGAGTGTTTATGGATCAAGAAATAAGAATATGACTTTTAGGATGCTCACTCAAAATATTTACTTCTGTGGAATGCACACAGCTTTAAAAGGCTATTTTCTATCTCAGAAGAAAATCCATTTGATAATGAATGTATAGACAATATTGGCCAAAATATTCGTCAAGTGCTACTTGTTAGCATTTGAGACACAAAGACACACTGTCCATGTAGAGTGGTTTATATTTCCTATGTAAGAAGTGAGTATCAACTTCTCCACAAAGAAGAGACTGGCAGATAGAGGTCATTTCCTTTTGTTTGTACTATTTCAGTTCTGAAATGTCTGCTACTTAACCTCTGCCCACAAATAATGTCTCAAATTAGTGTGAAGAAACGTTACTCCTGAAAAGTGACAAAGTAATTAAAAAAAAAACCCATTATGGATAAAACTTAATACTCCAAACAAATTGCTGCCCCTTATTTATCTGAAGTACACCACTCTCTCATTCAAGCATGAAACTTCATAGTTGACACTCTTTGAGCCTTATGCTTAGATAAGGAATTAGATAAATATGTATTAAAATTTTACTTTGCCCTCAAGCATATAGTAGATGAGTATTTGCAGATCTATAATATTTTACTACTATTTCTTAAGATAAGTAAGTTTATCTAATTTAAGTCTCTTTGTTCTTCCTTTGCTACAATATCAGAATAACTTATTGTGAAAAATTTATAAAGTACTGAACTTTTTTTTCTTAGTTTTAGATGATAAGAAATTCACATCAAATTGCAAGTGTCTTATGGTTGAATTTGTACTGCATTTTACCATGGCACAGTGCATCATTTATTAGAAAAACACAGAGAGGGGAGAGCTTATGCTTATTCTTTTATAGGAAACCAACTCCAATTTTAACATCAATCAATTTTTTGAGGACACACTATAACCCTCAAATCACCTTTCAAATTTCCAAGCTCTCAATACTTTTAAGTGTCTGTTAGGTCACAAACCTAGGACAAAGGTTTGATATGACTATTAACATATTAGGTGACATTGGCAAAGTTACCCAGTATCTCTTAACCCCTATCTGTAACTGGTATTCCTAGCTGGCATATCCCAGTCTCTACCCTAAACATCTCCAGAGCAGGGACTGGACTGGGCTTTCATCACAGCTTCTCTGATTCCTATACAATGAAGCAATTTTGCTTATTCTGCTTTTTGTTTATTTGGACTTTTGGTTTCTTGGTCTCCTGTTATATTCCCTCCTGTCTCTTCCCTCTCCTTTACCCCCTCTCCTCACATGGCTTCACTAAGTTGATACATTGAGTATACTGCAGAAATTTTCAGATGCCTTTGCCTCTGACTATTCTCTTCATCATATGTACAATAAACCTCCACTCTACCAAGGATCAGCCTTGTCCTCCTTTTATTTCTTTTTTTCTTCATTTGGTATCTAATACAAATATTGGTGGTCAGGTTTCTAATATATATAGCAAAGCACTGAGTTTATTGAAAGTTCATATTTCTGTACTTATGATTAAGTTTATGCTTTTCAGCCAGGAGGGTGCTGAATACCTCCAATATCATTACTGAGGAAGAAACGGAGACAGAAGTACCCTAAATTTGAAGCTCATATAGGCTACATTACTGAATTGAAGGCAAACTTGGGCTATGTAATGAAAGCATATCTCAAAGACGCAAGACTAATACGTAGCTCAGGCGCACCACACTTGTTGACTCATATGAAGGTGTAGAAGCTACCAACACAGAGTAAAAACTGTATTTCAAATTTTAATTTTTTTATTAAGTTCTTGGCTAGTAAAATATGATACAATACCCTTTTGCAATGCACACCAGCAGCAGTTAGTCACAACTCCTATACAACCATATGGTGATGAAGGTAAACAACTGATATTATACAGATCATGACCTTGATAAACCATGTTTGCTTGATAGGTTAGTTGTAATAAAGGCATTTTCAGTTTATGGTGTCTTCAACTTAACATACCTTTATTGAAACATAATCTCATTGTTAATTAAGGAGCATCTGTAGTTTGTTGCTTGGCTAACTGACCATGGATTGTCCTATGAAGCATCTCTGAAAAAGGAAAAAACATGAAAGGTGCAACATGTTACTGTTTCATAATAAGAAAAAAAAATTTATTGTAGCTAAAGTTGGTACATTGATTTGTTTATTACATTTTAAAATATTCATAATTTTCAAGCCATTTATGAATATAAAGAGACTTAAGGGTACAATAATTAGTATATTTGCTGAATAGTCTGTGGTATATTGGGTATGCAGTGTATGCTGTACACAAAAGGGTGTTTTGTATATGATTCCATTTTGCTATTTAATCTTCAAAAATACTGGATGAATGATATCCATGACAGCATTTTAAATTATGAAAATAGAAATTTGAGGAAAATATGTTCTTCTTTACCCTTTATATAAAGGAGGCAGATGAAATTAGAATTGGGTCTCCATATTTTGATAAAATAAGTAAATCAAATATAAGATGATTAATGAAGAAAAGTTGGTCCTTGTTTCCCAAACTGTTTTTTACTGGTCAAAAATTTTATTAGCTTTATACACATATTTTTGTTATGACACTGTTTTTGGGAGAAAGGTTAAAATAGGACATAAGAAATGGCTCTGAAAATGACAAATAAAAATCTAAATGAGAGGGTGGGCAGTTATAGTCCATGCCTTTAATCCTAGCTCTAAGAAGGCAGAAATAGGTGGATCTCTTTGAGTTCAAGTCCAACCTGTTCTAAGAAGCGAGATCCAGGACAACCAGGGATATTGCACAGAGAAACACTGTCTCAGAAAAACAAAAAAAAGAAAGTTTGAAATTTGTGCCAAAGAATATCCATGTTCCCAAAATCTTAGAACATGATATCTATTTGTCAATTTTCAAAACTATACCTTTCACTGAAAGAGATATTTGCAGGATCTCATTTTAGTATAGCAATGTTTGGTCAAATGATCATAATTTTTTATCATGATGTAAAATGAAATTCCAGAGTGGAGCTGATTTTACTGGTACAAGCACCTGTAGTGACATGTTATCTTTAGTTTAGAATGTGGACATGATGCTGAAAGGAACTGAGTCATCGCATGATCGTAATATAATTTAAAAAAACGTTTCCTCAATTAAATAAACAGATATTCAGAAGATGCTGGAGAACCAGTTGACATTGTGAACCTTTCATTTCATCAGATGATATTTTTAAACTACAGACTCCATGTCATCAAGGATAGAGCATCATAAAGATTCAAAGCAAAAAAACAAATTCGGGCACCCTGGCTTAGAAGTCCTGCTCTGTCAACAGGGTTTAAGTCAAATTGTTGTAACTCTGTTCCTGTTTCCATCTGAGAACTGAATGTTGACATAGCTGAGCATATAAGCTAAATCATGTCTACCAGAAAATAAGAGCTTACTATTAGTTGCTATTCTTATTAAAACTGTATATTTTCTTGCTATTCATAGTCAATTGAAACTTGTAGATGACAGACTCTCCATGAAATCTTCCTACATATGATCTTAAACCTGCAGAAAAAAAGGTCTGCCTTAGTAAAATGAGTAGTTTTTTTCTTGTGAATTATCTTATTTTAAAGCAATATGATTAGTAATAGACTTCAAAGAACAGTGTACCTTGAAAGAAATTATACTGATAGTAAACACATGCTAAAATGTTCCTAGAAAAAGGAACTCTTGTTTCTCTCATTTTCTATATGTGCATTTCCATCTCTCATTTTTATGTTTATGTTTATGTGAGGTAGCAAATAGGGAAAAACTTAGGATGTTACTAAAAAGGTATGGTCTTTCTGTTTTTGAAGCAGATATTTCACTGACTTGGAATTGGACAAATAGATGATATAATCTGGCAAGGGTGCAATGGGTAAGAGGAGCCTACCTTCTTATCCCCAGAGCTGTGATTCATACATCAAGCCCAGCTTTGTTTTGGTTTTTAACCTTGGTTCTGGAGACCAGTCTCAGTCCTCATGTTTTCATAGCAAGCAAGTTACTGATTGAGCTCACATCCATATATCTGTCTGTTTGTCATTATGTCTATGGAGAGAGAGAGAGAGAGAGAGAGAGAGAGAGATTAGGAAATTCCATTTCTAGTGACGGATTTGTTTCTGGGTTACCAATTTCTGTTTTCTCACTTTGCTTTCAAACCTATTTGTAGAGCAAGAAATAGAGAAATACAGAACAAGGGAGGAAAAAAATGGGGCATGGAATAAAGGAAAGAGCTGGCATACACAAAATATCATTCACTTTAAAATATTTTATAAAGGCATAATTTATCAAAATATTGTTTCATTCTTATATCAATTTAACTTAATTATTTTCTTGAAAGCTGCATCTCAACATAGAGATATGGCTGCACACTTGACATCAATTTGTAAAATTTGGGACAAAAATGTTTAAGATATGAGTTAAGTATTAGTTTTTTTTGCACAAGTTAGCTCTAGCTGGCAATGGTGCAACTGAGATCCACATCTCAGAATAGATATTTAAGCATTCAACTAAACACTAACCACATCTCTTTGTGGTTTTCATTATCTGTAAATTACTGAAGGCTCTGAAAGATTCTCTAAAGAGGCAGCATCTTATAATGTGCATAATCATGAAGGAAAGATACTTTATTTACTCCAAAGATATTAAATAACCAATTTACAATAGCATTTTAAGATTGAGGATATGATAAGAAGATCTTTGAGGCTGATTTACAATGTACTAGAAGGAAACAGGAGAAAAATAAAACAAAAGTGAAAATAATTGTGCAAAGAATTTTAATAATAAGGCATTTAAATGGAAGGTACTTACAGAAAATATATACACTGAAAAAATCAGGCAAGTCTTCTCTGAAAATTAATATTTGAGCAAAGAATTTAATGGCGTAAAATAATTAGACAGGCACCATTGATAGAAATGAAAGGAATATATTCAAGGAAATGTTCAACATTCTTAGCCATCAGAGAAAAGCAAATCAAAATAACTCTGAGATTCCATTTTACATCCGTAAGAATGGCCAATATCAAAAACACTGATGAAAACTTATACTGGAAAGGATGTAGGGTAAAGGGAACACTCCTGCATTGCTGGTAGAAGTGCTAACTGGTACAGCTCATTTTGATATCTGTATGGTGATTTCTCAGAAAACTAGAAAACAATCTTCCTCAAGACCCAGCAATACCACTTTTGCGTATAAACCCAAAGGATTCTCAATCATACCACAAGGACATATGCTCAACTATGTTCATAGCAGTATTGTTTGTCATAGCCCAAACCTGGGAACAACCTATATGCCCCTCAACCAAAGAATGAATAAGGAAATTTGGTACATTTACACAATGGAATACTACACAGCAATAATGATAATAATAATGATGATGATGATGATGATGATGATGATGATGATGATGATGATAATGACCTCTTGAGATTGGCAGGCAAATAGATGGATGTAGAAAACAGCAAATTGAGTGAGGTAACTTAGACCTAGAAAGATAAATATGATATGCACTCACTCCTAAGTGGCTTTTAGACATAAAGTTAAGAAAATTAGCTCAGAGAACTCAGACAACAATGAGGACCCTCAGAAAGACATGCATGGATCTAATCTATATGAGAAGTAGAAAAAGACAAGATCTCCTGAGTGAATTGGGAGCATGGGGACCATGGGAGGGAGTAAAAGGGGAGGGAAGAAAAAGGGAGGTAAGCAGATAAAATGTATAACTCAATACAATCAATTAAAATATTAAAAAAGAATTTGTCGGTAATAGACAAAAATTACTTAAATAGTTTATGAAAATTTTCTATAGGTTACTAAAGGCATAATCCTCTGAAAAGAATGCAAGATGTATTTTCTCAAATGGCAATTCTCTGCACAATTAAGTTAAATAAAACTAAATAATTAATAACCCCTATATAAATATAAATAAAAATCACACCAGGATAACTGTTGCATTGGTAGTTAAAGCATTTAACAAAAATTAAAACTAACAGATTAAAGAAAGCATCACAGTAAAAACCAGAAGAAAATTTAAATTGATCAGTGACAAATATATCACCTATCAATACTTGTGTAATGAATTGAAGTAGTACATGAAAAATTTTAATATACATAGTTATATCAATAGCTAGCATTGCCTTATATTGATCTTTTGAGAATTAAATAGTATTATACGTACAATGGTGTTTGCCATATCAAACCAGGGCTTCAGATTCTTCTGTGTAGCAATATAAATAACGTTGTCCGTTGTCAATTCTATTTTTCAAAGTTTAATTATCCTATTGTGATTATGTACACCATTATTCATATATCAACAGCAACACATACCAACGAGTCCTGGATTTTTACATTATTGCAGGAGAATTGTCTGTATTCTGTCAATCATATTTTAAATAAATGCTGACTGGCCAGGCAGGAAGTATAGGCAGGTCAACCAGACAGGAAGTAGAGGTAGGGTGAGGAGAACAGGAGTATTCTGAGAAGAAGGAAACCCATACCCCCCACTCCTTCCCAGACTCCAAAGAAGCAAGATGTGGCCTGCCCTGCTGAGAAAGGTACCGAGCTACATGGCTAACATAGATAAGAATAATGGGTTAATATAAGCTACAAGAGCTAATAAGAAGCCTGAGATAATGTGCCAATTGGTTTATAATCTTATGGAATCCTCTGTGTGATTTTTTTGGGACCTTGCCAGCTATGGGACCAGGCGGGACAGAAACACCAACAAGCTGGATCACAATGTTACAAGGGGACACAAAAAATATTACCCGAAATATAATGGTATTTTAGTCAATAATGATATGGTCAATTTTTAGTTTGTATACCCTGCTTGACAGCACATAGATTAAAACAAGTTATGCATGAGAGTGCATATGTACAATTATTACTTTCAAAAAGAATGGTGTTCTATATAAACTACGTATAATAAGAGCATTGCAATGCAGAGTACTTTCTGTTCACAGTTTAGTGTCTAGGTATTCTTTAAAGATAACAGGTTTTCCTTTACTTCTTTGAATCTTGCTGTATTCTTTTTTTTGTTCTATTTTTTTTTTTTGCACTAGAAACTCTTTCAGTACTTATGTATTCCTATATGTTACATCAGTAAAATAAAACATTCTAGAGGATGAATCTGATATGAAACAAATAAAAATCTGGCAACATATCTATCAGAGTCAACTATTTCAGATCTGTGTATAATATCCAAGACCTTAGAACAAAAGAGTACCCAGTGAAAACAATGACCATTTTCTGGTATTTTAATTTTTGTATACCTATCTCCTGGTCAAAACTTCAAGACAGATTTTTTTGTCTTGGCTTATTTGTAATTTTTACTGTTATAAGAATTGCATATACATGTATAAGGTCCCTTGATCAAATTAATCTATTGCCAATTCTCTGTTTCCCAATTATTCTATATCCCTCCATCATTTTTTCCTCCCAATGTCACATGTTCTTGGTTTTTCTTTTAAACACATGGAATCTACCAAGTACTGTTTGTGTGTGCATGTATGCCAGTACATCTACAAAAATATTTGTTGCCTCTCAAGAACTTATCCCTGAAGAAAACACTCTCTCTTCTCTTTCT
>NW_004949111.1:400655-411915 GCF_000317375.1 Microtus ochrogaster
TCCAGAAATCAATGATTATAACTCCTTAGTTAGGGGTAGGTCTTTATGTGCCAATCTCCCATACTTCCTCAGAATTTAATTAGCCGGTTTGATCCTACACATATTTTGTGTGTACAATCAGGTGCTTTTTTGTGAACTCATACATGCAATATTATTTTATAGCAGTTTTACACTACTGCTTGTGCTTACAATCTTTCTGTCCCATTCCTGAAATGATTTTGAGACTTAGTATGAGTCTAGTTTTGGCACTACTTGATGGTAGGACATGCTGAAGAAGTGAATATGAATTCAGTATCCAAGACAGACTGGATTCTAACTCATGCTTGTCCAGTTTCAAATTTTGATTCTTGGAATTGCAGATGAATCACCATTATCAACTACTATAAGGCAAGCTGTGATAATTATATTTGGGTTTGATTTGGTTTTGAAAGAGCCTCTCACTCTGCAATGCTGCCTGGCTTGAAACTAACTATATAGACCAGTTTAGCCTTGAACTCACAGAAACCAGACCTGTTTCTGCCCTCGAAGTACTGGAATTAAATAACTAGTTTACCATTCCCTGCCAAGATCATTATCATTTGTATATTATGGGAAGGTAAAGAGAAATAAGATACCTATGCTAATTTTCTGATTTATTATACACATTCTTTGAATGTCGAATTGTCATGCCACTCTATAAATAGGTAGCATTGTGTGTATGTGTGTGTCTGTGTGTGCATACCTTAAGATAACACATGCATTTCAAGGCCAGAGGATAAGGAATCTTTTTCCTTCTTCATGTGGAGCCTGGATTCCAAACTCAGGTGCTATGTCATGGTAATAAATGCCTTTCCTCACTAAATCATCTTGTCTTTGGCCCTGGAAGGCTTCTATATCAATCATCCACTGCTCAGAATATTGTAAAAATGATAAAAGGTACTACATAACATAGAATAAAAATAATTTTCTACTTCTATTAGAAAAACAGACTAAAAACCAAAACTACTTGCAGCTTTTAGCTGCAATTCTTAAAAGAAGAAATTGACAATAACATTTTTAATCTTTAAAGAGGTTCTTGTTGCAATACTGTTTCTTCCTGACAAGTTTTCTACTGGATCTTTCAGTTAATGATAAAATATCATAAAGTCTGCAATAGTAATAGTAGATTTATTGATTTCTCTTTGTGTTTCTATTGGCTGTTGTGTCACATATTTGATACTTTCTTGTTTGGCATATGTACATTAATGGTTTTATGTGCTAGAGAATTGACCCTTTAATAATTATACAATGTCTTCTTAAAATTATTTTATTATTTTAATTATGTGAATGTGTTTGCATGGATGAGTGCATGTGTCCATGTTTGAATAAGTGAGTCTGTATTCCCACAGGGGTGGTTATGTTGAATATCTACAATTATAGTTACAGGCAGTTGTGTGCTGCCCAGTCTGTATGCTTGGAAACCAAGAAGAATACTTCTAAAAGAGGGATAAACTCAAGCATTTTGTCTTCTCTCCAGGTCCTATAATGTCTTTTAAATCTTGTTAGCTTCCATCAGTTTCTCTGAAATTTGTTTTTCTAATATTGCTATGTTATTTTATATTTTGATAGGCATCTGCATAATAAACTTTCTCAAACATTTTATTGAATTCATTTTTATTATCATATCACTACTGTTGCATACACTGGCCTAAATTTCACTATGTAGCCTAGGCTGGTTTCAAACTTGTAGTTTTTCAGTTGGTAGTCCCTAACTTCTGGGATTACTCTCAAAGACCATCATGACCATCAAAAAATGTCTGCTTTTATTTGGGTTTGTCTTTATAATAAATGAGTTCTTCCTCTAGACAACATACTGGTTTTTATTCACTCTGGCAGACTAAAATTTACTTAAACCAAAACCTGTAAAATGAAGTATTGACATACTTGCATTATTATTTATGAAAATTTTACTGTTTTCTCATGGTCATTCTTCTATACTTGATATTGGCAGAAAGGCTCTGAATCTATTTCCTTTCTCTAAATATTTTTCCTGATGCAAAATTTAATAACTGAGAAGTTAAGAGTAGTTGCTGTTCTTCCAAAGCACTGGGATTTGGTTCCTAGTATCCATTTCAAGTGACTCACAACTGCCTAAAACTCCAAATCCATGTACTTCTATACGATCTTTAATACTCTTCTCATATGCAAATACCCACAGAGAAACACAAAGGCCTACAGTTAAATAAGTTGTATTAAAATCAATAAATATGCTTATATTTTATTTGTTATATAGTAAGTATACATATCTATTAGGGAAAAGTTTGTCAATTTAGTGCATATATACTATTTGTAATAATCAGACTCTAGTAATTGGCATAGCTACCACCTGAGACAAAAATACTTTCTCTGTCTTGTGAAAACCCAAAAGCAATCTACTCAGAATTTGAGATAATGTATTATCTATGGTCAACAGTAGTTATCCTACTATGTTATCAAACATTAGAAATTATTCTTACTATCCAGTGGTACTCCTATATCTACTTACTATTCTCTTTCCCCCAAAAAAACACATATAGACATCTCTCGAACATACTGTAATCAGTCCTTTTGTGAATATAACCAGAAGTGGAATAATGTAGTTGCTGGACTATTATATTGTGATACTTTATTTAGGTTTTAGAGAAAATTTCATATGCTTTTCTATCATGATTACACTCATATTTATTCCTAACGACAATATATGAGAGTTCTTATTTATCCACAATTTTACGAGGCTTTGTTTATTTATGGTAAAAATTCTAATTGACATGACATGGTATACATCATTGTGGGTTTGAATTACATTTTCCCAATTACACTGTTATTCTTGATATTCATTTTTGTTGTTGTCAGATTTAACTCCTCAGCTATCTTTGATTTTTATTTAGTATAAGTCTATTTTCCTCCTCTCTCTATTTTTTAAATTTTATTTAATTAACTTTTGTTGTAGAATATTATTTTAAGGTGTGTTACTTTTCTTTTTGCTCTGGAACATTAACAATATAATGATTTGTTGTTTTTGTTTATGCTGCATTTATTTAATCCTGTGAAGCAGGGATTCTTTCTTGTCTAAAAAGCTATTGGCCTAATAAAGATCTGAATGCTTAATAGTGAGGCACGAGAAAGGATAATGGGACTGATAAGCAGGTAGTATAAAGTGAAGAAGAAGTCTGGGAAGACAAGAAAGAATAAGAGAACAAGGAGGGATTGGGCTACCAGGCGGCCCTGTTTAGGTGCTGAGGAGTTCCATCTGGATTGAACCTTCATCTGGCGATGGATGGAGATAGAGACAGAGACCCACACTGGAGCAAGGGACTGAGATCCCAATGTCCCAATGAGGAGCAGAAGGAGGGAGAACATGAGCAAAGAAGTCAGGACCACAAGGGGTGCACCCACCCACGGTGACAGTGGGGCTGATCTATTGGGAGCTCACCAAGGCCAGCTGGACTGTGACTGAGAAAGCATGGGATAAACCCGGACTCTCTGAATATGAAGGACAATGAGGGCTGCTGAGAAGCCAAGGACAATGGCACGGGGTTTTGATCCTACTTCATGTTCTAGCTTTGTGGGGGCCTAGCCAGTTTGGATGTTCACCTTCCTAGACCAGGATGGAGGGGGTAGGACCTTGGACTTTCCACAGGGCAGGGAACCCTGACTGCTCTTCAGACTGGAGAGAGAGGGGTAGAGGAGTGGGGGGAGGGAGAGAGGAGTGGGAGGAGCGGGAGGGAAATGGGAGGCTGGGAGGAGGCAGAATTTTTTTTCAATAAAAAATAAATTAAAAAAAGTGAATAAAAAAAAGAGAGAACAAGGAGAGGAGGATGTCAAGGGCCAACCACACAGCACCTAGTCAACCACAGAATAAGAATAAAAGTAAGATATATAGAAGTTAGAAAAGGGAAAAGCACAGATAGGAAAGGTATATGGGATAATTAAAAAAAAAAAAAGATTGGCTAGAAGCCTACATGCACGGAAGCTTGCTGGCTGGCTAGTGAAGAGGAGGCAGTTTGGGGAAGGGCCTGAGGTTTTGTCCTAGTACTGCGGACCTAGAGAGTAGGGTGCTCAACTGGCTGGCTGATCACTCAACTTTTTATCTGCTCTGTGCAGCTGTAGCCTGTGCCTCGGAGTTCCTCTGAGGTCACAGGGAATAAAAGGGTTTGGGGACTGAGTGGGACTTGTAGCTTACAGGGGCCAATCAATGGGCTGGGGGAGTTGGAGCAGCATAACTGCATGAAGCTTATCTTCTGGGTAACTAATGAAGATGAGGTTGGTGGGTGAGAGGCCTGTGGTTTTGACCAGGTACCAAGTGCCTAGAGATTGAAGTACCCAGTTAGCTCACAGATCACTTACCTCTTGGTCTGCTGTGTGCAGTTTCAGCCTGTACTTCTGGGATGGATTGCTAATTGGTTTTTCTCACGGCTATAGATAATTGTAATCAGTAATGTTTTGTTATAAGTTGTTCTGGTTGGGGGTGAAACAATAAATATTTGACTCAGGCATCTCATTTGTAATAGAGAAAAGGGGAATATATAGGATAGGACAACAAGGCACATTTATTGTATGTACTTATAAACTAAAATAGCAAGTATCAGTTTTAGATAATTTGCAATGTCATATATTCATACAAATATTCCTTCTTAAAATAATTTTTATATTGCTACAAATTCAAAATTATATTTTTCATATTATATATGCATAATTTCTCCTTCTGGTTAAAATATTTTGTATATTGTTACAAATATGAGTTCTCTTGTTATACTATAGATAGGTTTCCTCTTATGTTTAGGATATTTTATATATTGATGCAAAATAGAATTTTTTGTCTCATTGCACATTCTACCTCTAATTAAGATATTTTTGTATATTGTCACAATTTCAATGTCATTGTACTTATACTGTATACATGTTTACAGATTATTTTTATAATGTGAAGCTTTAGTCTTTAAGATATATAGGTTATTAAGAAATGCAGGTTAATAGTAAACTGCATTTTTCATATTTATAGTAATATTAGTTACAATTTATAGATGCCCAAAGATGTATTCCATACAGACAGGTAATATTCAACCACTTCAAAGACCTATAGAATATGGTATTTTAATGTTTTAGTGACTTAGAATTCTGTTGATATGAGACACAACTGCTCCTGGCAATACCAGTTTAATCCTGAGAGAATGATGAGCACTGAAGATACTCCATATGGGGATTTTTTCTTAGCAAACCAGCCTATTGGGTAAAGAGCTGCCCTGGCTTCAGCTACTGACAGTAAGCATGTTGTCCATTCTGGACAAGCAAGATGTGAGGAAAAGTGACCTATGAACCTTGCCAAGACAGGGTAGGTCAGTCCTTCAAATTTTTCTGCTTCTGAAAATGGTTTTTCAGATATTCTAGGTAGGCCTATAGTTAAAGGGGAATGTCACAATATCACAGAGGAATCTTGGGTGACTATCCAGGCAACCAGCTGTTTCTGTCATTTCTTGCATCTTATGGCATTTGCTTGCTTCTACTTACTGCTTATTCAGTTAATACTATTTTTCTTCTCAGGTCTTCAAAGGGCTTGAAGACTAAATAGTTAAAACTGCAATTCTCTTGTATTTTAGTTAAGGGTATATTAGGTACAAGACATGGACTCTTCAGGATAAAATAGCTATTAGAATATTACCTAAGATTTAGATATTTAGAAAGTCTTTCTTGATGTTATTCTTGTTGGTTGTAGTTTCATCTTCATATTCTTAACTTTTATTTCTTCTGACAATAATTGATAGTTCTTATTGTACATAGTTTATGTTAGAGTTAGCACCTTCCTAATTAAAAAAATGAGAAATGTTGTGCAAGCTAGATCCATTTAGCCAATGACACTTGGGAGTGACTTGATGTGGGTGAGATTTTCTCGAGAGAAATGACCAGATAACATTCCTACCCATCCTGGAATCAGCTCTTGTAGACCAGGCTGGCCTTGAACTCACAGAGATTCACCTGCCTCTGCCTCCTGAGTGCTGGGATTAAAGGCTTCTGCCATAACTTCCTGGCCTCCTTTGCAACAGGCAGGAGGAACACAAATTCAAGGCTAGCATGGGCTACATTAAGACTGAACAGATGGCTCAGTTATTAAAGGTTTTACTTACAGCCCCAAATATATGAGACTTAATTTTTAAAGATGGTATTTTTGTATAATTAAACCACTTGACATGACTATTTAATCCTATTTCTTGAATAGTTATCCGAAATATCTTATTCCATTGATCCAAGTACTATGCGAAAACATTTACTTTTGAAAATTAGTTACTACTTTCTATTACTTACAGTATTTTGCAATATTTGGTAGTATTGTACTGGCTAGTGTTAGGTCAACTTGACACATACTAAAATGGTCTTAGAGGAAGGAGTATCAGTTGAGATAATACCTCCATTAGATCAGGTTGTAGGCAGGCTTGTAGGTCATATTTCTGAATTAGTTATTGGTGGGGAAGAACCTAGTTCCTTGTGGGTGCTGCCACCCCTGGATTTGTTGGTTCTGGGTTCTAAATGAAAGCTGGCTAAGCAATCCATAAGGAAAAGACCAGTAAGCATTACTAGTTCACATTCTTAGCATCAACTCCTATATCCAGGTTCCTGCCAGGTTTTCGTCCCTGCCTTTCCTTCCTCCCTCAATAGAGTGTTTCTCAGGATATATAAGCCAAATAAACACTAAGTTGCCTTTGGTCATAGTAATAGCAATAGAAACACTAACTTAGACAAGAATGGTAATATAAAATTATATTACTGTAATTTATAAACATTTATACTATTAACTATAACTGTTTCAAGTTTGATTTTACATTTTATATTTAATTTCTTTGAAATGTTGAATCACTGATTCAATCCATTTATAAGATTGAGAAGTGCAAGTTAATTTCACATATTTAGAATAGTCACATCTTTTAAGAAACTAATATTTCTTATTCCAATTTTTGAAGTTTAACATCAACAAACACACCCAGAATAGATAAGAAATAATGATATTATTCATCTAATTTTTATCAAGTACTTGCTAAGGAAAAATAATAGATAATACTGGTAACTTATAGAAATAACACATTTCTAAACTTGAAAATAACAATCATGAGAAAAATCAGACAATGGTATCAGAAATTTGGGACACAGTGGTTAATTCTATTAGATATGTTAAAATACAAAAAAAGTTTACACTAAACAGTTATTTCTCCTTATGGAGAAAAATTTAAAATCACTAGTTTTATAGATTCAAAGTTATTAGAACACAGTGAAATGAATGATGCATGGTGAACAGTGTCTTCAGAACTGAGAGAGGCTCCAGGAAAAACGTCTAAGGGCCTTTTAGTTCAGGTATACGTTGTTACCTGGATTGTTCTTTTTTTTTTTTGTTTTTTTGAGACAGGGTTTCTCTGTAGCTTTGGTGCCTGTCCTGAACTAGCTCTTGTAGACCAGGCTGGCCTCGAACTCTCAGAGGTCCGCCAGCCTCTGCCTCCTGAGTGCTGGGATTAAAGGCGTGTGCCACCACTGCCCAGCACCTGGATTATTCTTGAACATGATTTCATGCCTGTTGTGACAAAATTTAGATTCAATTAATGAAACCTGTTTACTCTTGTTAGATGTGAGACCATAGCTATATAACCTAATCTTGTCAGTGTACCCTGAATCTGAATGTGGTATTATGTGATATTTTTATTATGTTCTGGCAAATAAAACATGCTTGTAGTCAAAGGAAGCTAGCCACTAGCTGACTAAAATTAGCCATAGAGGTTTGAAGGACTGTAAACATTTAAAGAGGCAGGAAGTATTAAGGTGGGGTCTAAAGAGGATCTTGACCCTATGTGGAGGATAAAGCAGAAGAGATAAAAAGTCACTGATGGCTTCTCTCCTGCTTTCTGATCTTTCATGTTCTTACAACAGTATTTGCCTCCTGAATTTTTTATTAATAAAGAATAATTAATTAAGGCTTCAATATGGCATACTATCTTGCTTTTGTGTTTATCCAGATATAGTCTATAGCATGATTCAGGCAACTGTGTTTAAATTGGTCTTTCCTGAGAAAGTTATAGGAAAGAGCTGCTCTGGATATATTTAGTATGTGCTTACTGACATTTATTGACATGTTTTTTCAGATCATGTTTTTCTAAACTCAAACATTCTTCCTTGGATCATTGCTTTCTTTGTTACATTTCTTTGTTTCTTTGTTACATTCATATATAGCATAACACTGAAACTAAAGCATTAGACTGTAGTCTGCCCCATTCTTTCAGGTCCTCAGATTTCAGGTCTCCCAGACACAAATCTGCAAAGTTGGACTTAGAAGTTGTAAAAAAGATTTTATATACATCAGAAGTATGCATGTCTATCTGTCTTTCTTTTTTAGATGCCTTCTAATTTTGTAATCTGTCTAAAGAAGTCACAGTGGAAACAGGTGACTCTGGGAACCTGGGAAGGCAGGATGTCTTTGGATCTATCACGATGGTGCTTATGTGAGGCTTGAAAAATATATCATTTGATCATATATGAATCATTAAAATTTAATCATTCTAATTAAACTTTGTTATTAGAAAGAATGCTTTTGAGCCAAGTGTCTCATATTGAATACACCTATAATTGCAGAATTTGATTGACAGAGGCTGGGCAATCACGGTACTAGTGTGGGCTATATAACAAGATCTTGTATTTCTTTGAGGAAAAAAGTTCAAAAACCTTGCAAATCATGAAAGTCAGAGTTCTGGTGGATATCCTCCTATTGGACATAACAGCTGCTAGATCTTAGAATGTATATATTAATAATAGATATAACAAGATGTTTAAGAGGCAGTTCAGAAACAAACTATAATATTTTTAGCGGCTGATGAGATTAATGGAAAAGATGGACAAAACACCACATGAATGCAACTGGTTGAAGTCCTTAATAGTCTGTTTACATAGAAAACAATTTTACTTCCAAATCTAAGGTGGAGATATAGTATACATATACTTTTAATTCCTACTCTCTGTGCTTCTATTTGTCCCTTTCTCTGTTTATTTGTCTCTATTTCTATCTCTCTCTATTTCTCTCACACATACAAATATGGAAAATAGTGTGAAATGAGAATAAAGCTGATGAAGTTCAGGAAAATAGTTCCATATTTATGAAGATGTATACATGGAAGGAAATTCTGGAAAGAATGGGGATTAAGTGGGAGTTGAAGAGAACTTTGTAGGGGGATATTATAAAACTATGGTGTATAAAAGTCAGTACAACTAAAGGAATGATAAGTGTAAACAGAAAAAAAAATACTTATTTAGCTAGGCCCTTCCTTAAAGAATCTGCTGTCTCCCAATTCAGTAAATTTGGTTATTGGGATTTCATTGGCTTTTCCCTAAACCTCACTCAAAACAACTACTTAACACCGTCATCTTTTATCAACTGTCAATCCAATTCCTCTCCGTGGCAGAAATACAGACAGGCAGATAGGCATACAGGCTAAAGGACATATACACAAGTGCATTCATGCACACACAGGGAAAGAAAAAGAAATAGACAGACCAAGAGACAGACAAACAGAGATATTACCAAAATGAGACTGATTCTTGATTTTTTTTTCAAACTATTGCCCAACAACTCATAATTTGCATCATTTATTCATAGCACAGGCATAGAACAGTCTATGTGTCCTCTACTAGCCTGGCCACCATCAGAAAGCCCTATTGCTGCTCTGAACCAATAACTGACTCTTCATGGACTACAACTTCCTTGGCATATAATTAATTGGATATCAACATTTAAATTGCTTGCAGTTACTGACTTTGGGGTAGTATGACTTGTTCATTTTCTAAATAACAATAGTATATTAGTTGTCAAGATATTGGATATCATATATAAAGTTTAACTTAGCTAATATAATAATTTTATCATGGTGCAGGAGCATTGTCTCTATTTTGTCAATCATGCTTTAAATAAACGCTGATTGGCCAGGCAGGAAGTATAGGTGGGAAAACCAGACAGGAAGTAGAAATGATGCAATGAGAACAGGAGAATTCTGGGAAGGAGGAAGCTGATTCCCCCCAGTCTGTGGAGACCACCAAGGAAGCAGGATATGACTTGTCAGCTGAAAAAGGTACCAAGCCATATGGCAAAAATAGATCAGAAAAATGGGTTAATATAAGCTACAAGAGCTAATAAGTAGCCTGGCCTAATGGGCCAATCAGTTTTATAACATAGAGATCTCTGTGTGATTTTCTTTGGGGATAAACAACTGTGGGAAACTGGGCAGGAGAGAAAACCCAAACAAGCAGGCCCTGTTCATGTTACAAATGGCATCCACGTGGATAACTGCATCCACAGAAAGCCTGAGAAAACTTGCGAAAGACTAGATAGAGTAAAGCATTTCTTTTTTTCAGCCGTAGCAGGAAAAAAGCTGCGCTGTTTTAAAATGCCAGCTTTCTGGGCCATCCTGCCAGGGAAAACTCTGACTCTTTCAAGCAGGCAGTCCTGACTATGAAGCTATGGATACACTGTTGCAGCTTACTTCCTGGGAAGGACCTTGAAATGCCATAGGAGCTAAGGAACGAGCTGGATCTAGTCATCAAAGCCACAGCTGTAATCTTCTCCATATTCCTTAGCAAATTAAAGACCCACATGGTCAGAAAAAGAGAGAGAAATAAGTAAAGAGAGATGAGATTCAAAGATAAGAAAAAAACCTCTAAATGGTTTACAGTGTGTTAAAATATATATATAGGCTTTAAAAAAGGTTTAAAGTCTTAACATAAAAAAAAGAAAGAAAGTAGTTGGATGTGGTGGTACACACATTTAATCCCAGCACTGCAGAGGCAGAGACAGATGGATCTCTGTGAGTTCAAGGATAGCCAGTTTACAGAGGGAATTCAAGGACAAAGATATACAGAGAATCTGTCTCAAAAAGCCAAAAGTTAAAAGTAAAAATAAAAGAAATAGAGTTTAAAATAAAGTCACATAAAGATGGAAAACACACAGAGAATCTTGATACTGTATGCTATTATACTCTCTTTAAATTGTTTGAATGCTGAGGAAGAAGCAACAGCTGCTAAAAGATAGTTTCTTATAAATGCTACAGAATTAATCCAAGATAGGTATTTTGAAAATATCTTGACTTCAAAATTGAAGTCAAAAGGTATGTTACTTTGGAGAGGAGATTTTGCTTTTGTTTCCACAGAAAATGAGAAGCTATTAATTTATTCAGAGTTAAGAAAATTTAGCTTTGATCAAGGAAGACCACCTGAGAAATCTCCGGCAGGAATAGATGGCCCA
>NW_004949111.1:412690-419408 GCF_000317375.1 Microtus ochrogaster
GCTGTGGGACCTTTTGGGAGGACAGAAACCCCAACAAAGCTGGCCCTTCATGTTACATTATCAGGAAAAAAAATCTTAGATTTAATTCTTTCTTTAGGAAGCCCATTGATATTTTCAATCAAATCTCATTGGCATTCTGAACTAAGAGCAATTTAATTATTTGCTATTATCAGACTTTGTCTTTAACCCAAAAGGAAAATTAAAAAGGAAAGCAATAAAGTGATGTGGACTCTTAAGTGACAAATAAAGATGAGAAATTAAAGATATAATTATATCATGTGTTTTCACATTCAATACAATATTTGTGCAACTGCATATGAAATGAAGCATTAGAACACACTGAATCTGAATACTTCACCACCTACTCCAATAAAAGATTTATTAAAAAGCAAGGCCAGCCAGTTTATTCCAATTATAACCAAGATAACTTTCCAAGAAACCCAGACTTGAGTTACTTGGTATACATAAATCTCTTTCAAGCAGTTCTGTGGGAAGGTATTCCATGTAAATTATTTGGAAGTTTTCATTCAATACTTAATAGATCCTCCCCAAACCCTTATATCCTCTGCTTTTCTTTTGCTGTTGCTCGCCACAACATTTTTGCTCCATCTATTTCAGAACAATAGTATAATTCCCATGCCTAAATAACTCCCTCAATTATTCTGCTCTTGGGAAAATTCAAATGAATTTTGCCTTGTACCTAAAAGAAAAATATGGGATAAGGAATGAGTCAGTAAAAAGCTAACCTTAAAACTAGTGTATGGAGCTTGATTTTGCTCATCAATTTTACTTTAGTAATGTTCTTTTATTTTCATGTTACTTTGATACCCTGAAAAACCATTTCTTAGAAAGCATTTCAGGTAGTGGGTAATCCAATGTCACCTTCTCACTTACAGAATATCTGATTCTATCTTGGGGTGTGGTAAGTATCAATTGCTTCAAAACTTTATAAGTTACTTTGGTTTATAATTTCTTATGAAAATGTCCTACAAACAAATTTGTCTCTTGATAATTAAACACTAATAAAAGACCTGATAAAAATATGTTTCCCAAAAAAGTGATTTCAGTTTAAAGACTATAATTTCTGTAGTGGGAGAAATATTTGGAGAGAGATAATTATTCAGAAGCTCTCAGAACTCATCATAGAGGCATTCATTCAAGATTAACATGTATAAGCTTGTATCAAACATCACAGTAATTTATGCAACATAATTTAACCTACAGTATAACATAATCTGTAATATCCTGGGGTTCTTGAATTTCAATCTAATACATTTTAGTTAATATTTATAAAATTTCTATACTGAAAACCACAGATTATCAAATCTAATATCTTTTACAGTCAATGATTAGAAAGTATGTAACTGAATATATGATCACATATCAGGGCAACTAAAGTTATTGAGCCTTTCCTGATGACTTGACATGTACCATAATATTTAATATTCACAACAACCATATAGAATAGGTTTTATTACATTTTCCTTTAAATGCATAAGAAATAGCAGTTCACAAAGAGAGACTAGATCTGAATACTGTACAGGTAGTAAAATTTGAACTAAAATCAAATCCTTAAGAATCTAGTCTAGAGTCTTCCTGCATGCGTCTTTATACTACATTGTTTCCAAATACTTAATGAACTCACAAAATATATGCCATAAATATAATTGAATATTTTTATTAATTCACAAAACTATGTAAAATAAACATTTATGTTTATAATCATGTAGCATTTATGGCTGTTTTATTCATAATGTTTTCATGTTTCCATAACAACAAAGCATGTTAATAGACAAACACTGATAACAACACACAGCCTTTTATCAAGAAAATACCTTCCAGAATTGTTTGTTTGGTTTTCTGAGACAGGGTTTCTCTGTAGCTTTGGAGCCTGTACTAGAACTAGCTCTTTTAGAACAGGCTGGCCTCAAACTCACAGAGATCAACCTGCCTCTGCCCCCAGAGTTCTGGGATTAAAGGCACGTGACAGCACCACCCAACTCCTACAAGAATATCTTTAAACTGTGAATCATAAGCTATGTCACACAAGCTGAATCTAATCTTTACATGCATTGTATCTTTGATCTGTCAAAAATATTTAAATATCTTGAAATAATTTCTAAAGTGAGAATACCTTATTATTTTCAGCTATATATCATGATTCAGAAATTTCTCATCTTGTAGTACTCACTCTATTCAACCCCAGTCCAAAAAAAAAAAAGATTAAAATATCTTTCACTCAACTTTCCCGTCACTTCCAGTATATGATACATACTGCATGTCTATCTAGAAGTCATATATTTCATACATTAAAAAACACTGTACATTAAATGCAAATGTAATGTTATTTATATCATTGGGAACAAAATGTCCAACTAAGCAGTATCTCTTCTTGGTACTAATTTACCTTGTAAATCTATAGAAGTCAAAATATGAAGCTTAGGTCTCTTAGAAGAAATAAATGATGCTAATGAACAGAAAGTCTGTCAAACTGAATGCAATAGCAACCCGTATCATATCTCCAGAGAAAGCTGTGCATTTATATGGCCAAAGTCTATTGCCAGTAATATTAACTTATAAGACAACCTAGGACAACACATTTTGGTAAATTATATGTATAAAGAATATTTTTGCTCATATCTTACTTTTGTGGAATAGACAATGTTTAATAGACAATCTCCAGTTTCTGTGGTGCATACAATTTTATTTTTATTATTCAGCACATACTGTACAAAATTCACCATTTTAATGTTTTTCTGCAACCCCATGATTTTATTTACTATATTTACAATTCCGTGAGAGCATCAGCAGCTTCTATTTTTACTAATTTTCCCACTTTAATAGAAACCCAGTGTTTTAATTAATAATTTCCCACTGTTCTCTCCTCAGTTACCTATAATCTGTCCTACACATTCTTTCCATAGGGATATGGTAGATTTTAACATTGTCCTTGTTTTAACAAAAATCACAGAATGTTTTTCTTTTATTATGATCATTCAATAAGTATAGGTGTTGTGTAACAGCCAAATTTATCCTGTAAGTACAACTTGCTCAAGAAAAAAATAAGCTTCCTGGAATGCTGGGAGCTGTAGCTTTGGGGAAATAACAAGCCATATGTTTTCACATCCCTAACATAAAAAATGCCCCAGATGTGCTTGACCACGTGTAGGCAGGAGGTGCTTAGGCAGGAAATGCACCAGGATGTATCCTGACCCTGATCAGACCTTATTGGAAATACAATGAAATATGTGTTTTATATGTTTAAGCTACTGCAAAAAGTGACTTTAGGCCATTCTCCCAGAAACCAGAAAAGGCCTGTGCCAGAATCCATCTACCTAGTCAGTATTATTTACAGCTTGCTCTAAATGTGGCTCAAAAAGGTGGAACTGTTTTTTTCTCTTGAGAATCTCAGGATTAGCATTTGGAGATAAACATCATTCCACCCAAATTTTGCTTAAGCTGCTTTCCACTCAAGGGCCATGCTTTTTACTCTGTGAACTCGCGAGGTAAAGCATTGTGCTAGAAAGGAAAACAGCAAGCATTTTATTTCTTTTATTCTCCCCTAGAGGTTTCTGGATTCTGGGTCTGGGGGACCCTAGTCTTGAGATGTAGTGTCCTGATGAGGCATAGCAATCATTTTTCCATGGCAAAGGGAGTTTTTCCACGGTCATCTGGTTATTTCGGGTTAATTGGAGGTTCATCCAGAACCACCAGTTTTTTTCATCTCACCTGCCTTGGAGCCCAAGGGATGCCCTGGTGAGACTAGGCGCCAAAGCACTCAAGAGAGGTCTGGTACCTGAGTACCCATCAACAGGATTTTAATGCCTAGGCCATACAACAAAGCTAAGGAACCCAGAATTCCCCCATGAGACTGGGGACCAAGACAGGGGTTTGGAGAGGCCCAGAGTGTGATGGATAGGGTCCACAAGAAGTCCCATAATAGACCCCCAGACACATATGCATTCAGTAAGATCATTTAATTCTCAAGAGCAAAAATTTCATGATACAGATGTTAAACCATCTGACAAAGTGACAAAATGATGATTCCAAGAACATCTCTAAGGTTCTTTTAAGCAATATTAGGGGAGTTACAGAGAGAGGAGGTTAGTCTAGGGGCTGATTGGTGGGATTAAACAAAAAAAATTCCTGTTTGTTAATAGGATTGGTAGGTGACTTTAGAGTTTAGGGACTTTATAGCAGTGGGGGGGGGCATCTGCTAATTGATTGCCTGTGAGTTGTGCCCTTTCCAAGAACTATTTATTCAGGCCCAGAAAACTGAAACTGAGGCCTGGTCTCTGGCAAGGCTACTAGGCGCCTGCCATGGCTTTGGTTTGGCTACCCTGTTCTCTCAGGATTAGACATTCTGGATGTTAGAAGAACTCAGAGTGAGATGTCCTCTGATGGATTTTCAGCTTCTGTGTTGTTCAGAAAGGTTACTAAAAAAAAGAAAAAAATAGACCTCCTATTTGTGAACAGAATTTCTCTTGGCCAAACTGTTAGACCTCTGAATGAGTCAATTGTCAATGTGGCTGTCTTGTGCTTTTGTTGTCATCTTGGTTCTGTGTCTTCTCTTGTCTCTTTATGTGTTCTGTCTTGGGGCCAGCTGATAAGCAAATGACAAGACTGATAAGCAAGAGAGCTGGTCCAAAGATCATCCCAGGAATTTCAGAACTTTGCGAGCATGGGATTCAGTGGCAGTATGTGGTGGGTCTGTGCACAGCAGGGCACACAATGCAATGCCCAGGGTGGTGTTTGGGCTCCAGTGGCCAGCTTAGAAGCAAAGTTCAGTAGACCCATGTAGAAGTCCAGAGTCCCTGTGTGGAATATGCTTAGTTTCCCCAGTACTGTAACACCACTGTGCATCTAGAGATTCAGCACCAGGCCTACATCTTATAACCACTAACTCCTGTAGCTCATAAAGTTGCCCTGCCTCCTTTAACCAAAATGTCCCATTGAATTTCCTTTCCTCTATAATCAAAAAGGTGCTATCACCCACTGGTAATTGAATTCAGCACCCGTAGCTATCAAGGTGACAGCCCCAATTAGTGAAATTACTATCATGGAGGAGATAGAGTAAATTTTGTCTGTTTTGTGTGGAAAGCTTTGTCTGTTTTGTTTGTGTGTAGAGATGGGTTTGTGCTTGCTGATATGTCTGTAAGTTTTGTTGGAAACATGGAAGTGAGGCAGGATTGCCTCAGATGCAAATGGATACATGAATATATGGTGGCAACTACATATTTATTTCTGACTGGTCTTTGAATGTGTGAGCAGTTCAAGGTTTCTTGTTTAAAATTTTGCTATTCTGCTATTACGTGCCTAGTCTCAGAATATATCTCTAAGTTTTCTTATCACTTGGTTTAATTCAGCAGAAATTCGATTGCTCTTTGGGTATAGATAATGTGAAAGTTGTTTTATGTTGCTCTACTTTTTTGAAAAGCTGACTGTGGAATTGAGTTATGGCTCTCCCTTTTACACACCCAGGCATGCTTTTAAATTCTCTATATCAGCGGTCAAGAGCTATGACAAAGAGAAAAGAGCAAAACAGAACAGCTAAAGGATTATTGGTTTCATTTATTTGCCTAAAACTATTACATGAACTTTTTATGATTAAAATACTCTGTAATATGTGTAACAAAAATATTAGTTTAAACTCATAATACAAGGTTGGTTTTTGGAAATGTATTAATGGGTAATCTTAAAGGAACTATGTGGCATTACTTCATTTTGGTATACAAGTGACACATGGCCTGCCATTACCCCTTGGCAGTCAATTATGCTAGGTTTAGAGAGAAAAGATATTATGTGGCTTCACTATCATTTTGAGTAAGAGCAACCATGTGGCATACACCAACCAAGGAGATGACAACAGGTCTCTAGGGCAGTTTGGATGGGAAGTATTTTTGTATAATAATTTCTTTCCTGTCTTAAAAACAAGTTTTATGAAAGATGGTACATAGAAAGAATGTTTGTTTAATAAGGTATTAATGCTTTCCCTCCATGATTTCATATACAAAACTGTACCTTGTTGGCCACCAAACTTTGTAAAATAAGAGTGCCCAGATGGTATTGGTTGCAAAGATTTTAAAAGGTCATAGAGCCAGCAGGTATCTAGAAGGCAGGCTGGTTATACTGCTGATGAGCCCAGAAAATACTTCAATCCCCATAGAAAAGCCACAGAGGTATTCCAGATATTGAACATTGAACTGTTTGCTCTGTTGGAGCTTGGTTTCTCCTTGTGTAGGTTATGGTTGTTCCTTATATTTTCACTTTTAAAAGAAAAAAAATATAGTTTAATATTTCAGGAATATACAGTTGAGAGATTTTAAAATTCTTTAAAAGGAAAATAAAATTTTACAGAAAAAAATAAGTAAAAAATACTAGATACTCTTTGAGAAAGTATTTGAAATTATTTAAGTTTGTAAGGCTATAGATTTTAATTTTTTTTTTTAATTATGATTTTATTCCTTAAAAAATACCAATCCAAATTCCCACTCCCTTCCCTCCTCCCATTCTCTCCACAGATTTTCCCACTCCACCCCCTCCATTCTTAAGAGAGGGCCATGCACCCCAACCTGTAGAAAGCCCAAGGCCCTCCCTACTACATCTATGATGAGCAAGGCTTACAACAGAAGAGGATTGGATTCCAAGAAGCCAGCACATGCTGTAGAGACAAATTCCAGTGTCACTATCCATGACCCCTCAGTGTAGAAGGAGCTGC
>NW_004949111.1:426914-428067 GCF_000317375.1 Microtus ochrogaster
TTTAGTGCTACGAACTTTCTTCTTAGCCCTACTTTCATAGTGTAACACAATTTGGATATGTTGTGCCCTCATTTTCATTGAATTCATTGAAGGTTTAAATATATTTATTTCTTCCTTGACCTAAGCGTAGCTCAGTAGTTGACTTTTCAGTTCCCATGAGTTTGTAGGCTTTCTGGGAGTAGTATTGTTGTTGAATCCTAACTTTACTCCATGGTGATCTGATATGACACAGTGGATTACTCCAATTTTTTGTGTGTCTGTGGATGTGTGCTTTGTTACCAAGAATGTGATCAATTTTAGAGAAGACTCCATGAGGTGCTGAGAAGAAAGTATATTCTTTTTTGTTTGGGTGGAATGTTCTATACATGCCTGTTAAGTCTATTTGATTCATTGCACCTGTTAGTTTTCTTATTTCTCTGTTATATTTCTGTCTGTTTGACCTGTCCATTGGTGAGAGAAGGGTACTGAGATCTCCTGCTATTAGTGTGTGGAGTTTGATGTGCAATTTAAATTTTAGTAATGTTTCTTTTACATATGTGGGTCCCCTTGAATTAGGGGTATAGATATTTAGAATTGAAACTTCATCTTGATAAATTGTTCCTGTCATGAGTATAAAGTATCCTTCTCCATCTCTTCTGATTTGAAAACCTTTCCCCAGCCCTTTACTCTGAGGTAGTTTCTGTCTTTGAGGTTGAGGTGTGTTTCTTGTAAACAGCAGAATGCTGAATCTTGTTTTCCTATCCATTCTCTTAGCCTGTGTCTTTTTATAGGTGAATTGATATTAAGGTGATTTATAGGTGAATTAATATCCATTGATATTAAGCAATATTAATGACCAGTGGTTGTTAACTGCAGTTATTTTTCAGTAGTAGTGTTTGTGTGTTTCCTTTCTTTGTGTTATGCTGGTTGGGGGTTATCTGATGTCTGTATTATTGTGGGTGTAGTATGCTTCCTTAGTTTGAGGTTTTCCTTCTAGTACTTTCTGTAAGACTGTGTTTGTGGATATGGATTTTAAAAATTTGTTTTTGTCATTGAACATATTGTTTTCTCCATCAATGGTGAATTAAAGCTTTGCTGGGTGTATTATTCTGGGCTTGCATCTATGGTCTCTTAGTGTCTGCAGCAATCTATCCAGGACCTTCTGGCTTTCATG